>NC_045430.1:16234563-16534563 GCF_902635505.1 Sarcophilus harrisii
TTCAGGTATAGATTGGATTCAATGGCCTCGGAGGTCCATTCCAGAACTAACATTCTGGGATTCTTAACAAGTCTCTGACATAAAGGTTATACTTTTATGCGTCTAGCAATTCTGCTTTCTAATTATAATTATTTGTGTACTTGCCTTATCATCTTGACTGTATCTGTAATTTCCCTGAGGATGGGGACCACGGCCTCTTTCTACAATACTAACTCTCATTTCTATGGTGCTTGATGATTTACAAAGTGCTTTCCTCCAACCTTTTCTTTTTTTGGGGGGAGCATAAATGGAATCATCCTGATTTTACAGATTAAGAAAATGATGCTCAGAGAGATTAATAATGTGCTCACGGTCACACAGTAAGTGACCGCTGAAGTGAGGGCTCAAATGGCATTTCCCCTGATTCTAGTGATCTTTCCATCTTGGCCCAACGTTTCTAAATTTATATCCCTCTCAGATCCCACTTAACATAGGGACCTGGCCAAAGGAGTCACTTGTCAATCATCTGTTGATTGAAATGAATGAATACTGTGAATGTCTCTGATGAGAAATTCCCACTTTCAAGGTGGGCAGGGTGAGGCACTGAGAGGAAAGAGACATACTTCGGGGATGAGGATCTCAAGGCCCTACAAGATGAAGGATTGGGAAATCAGGTCAGATCATGTAATATTCCAATGTCTCAGATGTGAAGTGAAGATGATAAAGTATGTGGCTAGTGAAAGAACCTCTGAGGCAGATTCCAACTGAAAGTAGGGACGGCTGACAAAATGTAGACTGACAAACCAGTCATAGCTCCTGGGAAATCAAGGCAAAGAGACTCTAACTTTAGTTGCTAGATAAGATTTAGTCTCCTACTGATGAAAAACCAAAAATGCTGCCACTGAGAATAGAGATATAAAATGATGAGGAAGTTTTGAGATTGTGGAACTAAAGAAATCCTTTTATTTTGGAGAAAATGTCAATTGTGGTAAAAATGGAAATATGTTCAATGCAAATCTTAGTGTCCTTTGCAGTTCTAAGTTGCCAATTCTATTTCATGTTATATCATCTTGTCTTATCTCATCCCATCCCATTCTATCCCATCCCAATGATTCCATCCCATCCCATTTTATCCTATTCTATCCAATCCTAACCTATCCCATCCCATTGCAACCTATCCCATCCCATCCCATCCCAATCCCATCCCATCCCATCCCATCCCATCCCATCCCATCCCATCCCATCCCATTCTATTCCATCCTATTTAACAAGTAATTATATTTCTTTGAAATGTAAAACCTCATAGTCTCCAAAGTACCCAAATTGTCATTAGGCCAAGGGCAAAGGAGAGATGTACATGAGTGTAAGCAGGTTTCAATATATTACCAACAATGGCTTGGAAATAGAATAAAAGATGCTATTCTGGAAGTGCAAAATGAGGAAAAGAAAGAAGTCAGCCATAATGCAAGAGAAAGGGCTAACAGATGAAGAAACTGACTGCCACACTGATACCCATTGTCAGTCAGTCAAAAAGCATTTATTAAATACTTACTGTGGGCCAGGAATGGTACCAAGTGCTGGAAATATAAATACAAGGAGAAATATAGTTTTGCCCTAAAGGAACTTAAATCCTAATAAGGGAAAATAACACTTTAAAAGGAGGTGAAAAGGGGGAGAGGGTGAGAGCATGGTAGAGAAATCTGAGTGCTGCCTGGAAAGGAATGAGACATGGATATTCTGGGCACTCTCATTGAATGGAAATTCTATTAACTGACCATTGCATGATCCCCCCTTTGAATGGTAAAAGACCTAGATGATGATAGCATGAACATTCAGTAGGCCTTCTTACAGGAATATGTATGGGCCACAATTGTACAGGATGAGAAGGCATAGGAAGGATTTTGATCTTTATCTATGGAGGGACCAATGAAATCCAGGAACCACCAAAGTATGGAGGATGAAGTGCTATTTAGGAGCACGGCAATGCTTAAAAGTATCAGCCTTGTGTAATACGTGTATGGATGAATGAATAAAAAATCATTTATTAGACGCCTATCATTGTCTGAAACTTGGAGATATTCCTGGCCATCAGGGAGTTCACATTCTGAAAGGAAGAGATGACAGTTGTGGCAGGAACGCTAGGGATTGTAGTCAAAGAACATGGGCTCTAGACCTTGCTCCCCTGCTTCCTAGCCATATGATCTTGGGTAAATAAACCCTTAATCTCTTTGAGCCTCATCCATAAAATGGGGACAAAAATACTTGTGACATCTACTCTATTGGGTTATTGTGAGATTTAGCTGAGGTATGGTATGGAATGTGCTTTGCAATTCTTGAAGTACCATATGAATGGTAATACCAAATTAATCAGCCAAAAAGCGTTCATTCTGTAAGTGTTTCCTGAGTTCAAGGCACTGAGCTAGGAACTGGGGACAGACAGACAAAAATGGCGTACTCGGGGCAACTTACCTTATATCATCGGACACAGAATATAGTTATTTTTTTCATCTGCTAAATCTAAACCACAAAGTTACTATGGGGAAAATGCTTTGTAAATCCTAAGGTACTGCTGTCGGAACCAGCTACTCCATGAAGTTGTTTTGGGGAAAATTTTGGGAAAAACTGAAGCCCTCACTGCATCCACGTATATCTAGTTAGGAAGTCAGGCTCTGGGTCTCGGTGACGATGGATGGAGGCTGCTGGCGGAATACATACCAAATGAGACAAGACACAAGGCAGTATCCCTTTAATAGCCCTTTGGTCAGCATGAGCTATCATTCGGAGTGAGGGGCAAGGAGAAAAATGACCCAATTCGTTTTTAAATGGCCCTGTAACTCCAGGGCGTTATCAGGTGGAGACAGCAGATACCCATAATTCTCAGGAAGCGTGTCAGGATCCCAGGAAACCCTGCAAAGTGCCAAGTTTGATGGAGCATCTCGATTCTATAGTGATAGGTGCTATATAAATACACAGATAGATAGGTCTCTACAGTGCTATTGATTTTCCCTTGCAATTATTGATTGCCTTCTGAGATGAGTGGGGACTTTTAGACTAAAACTAAATACTGTGTCTCTTTATGGGAAGGCTTTAGAGCCAAGGGTCCAAGTGGAAGTAAACAGCCTCTCCGCTATCTCCAGATACAGCTGTTCTCTGTCTCTGCCCTTTCTTTCTGCCTCAGCCCTTCCTAACTTTCCTCAGAGTTCTCTATCTATAATGGGATGTACTGAAAAGAATATTGGATTCAGAGTGAGTGGATCTGGGTTCAAATCTCAGCTATCTCTTAACTAGCTGTAAATCATTCCATGACTTATTAATATGTGATTCATCCCGCTTGCCAATCTGTTGCCATGTCAGTCAATAAATTCTTACTATGCACTAAGAATTGTATTAAATCTTATCATTTGTACCTTTGTAACATCTCACATTTCCCACTTCTTTTCAGTCACAGATCTATTACCTTAGCACCAAGGGTTTTTCGTCTCCCACCGGGACCCTTCTGGTAGGCTCTTGGTCGGTCCCCTTGTTTCAAGTCTCTCCTCCATTCCAATTCATCCTCTATTCAGCTACCAAAGTGATTTTCCTAACATGTAGGTCATCACCTACTCCATAAATTTCAGTGGCTTCCAAATACCTCCAAGATAAAATACTCAATTTAGCATTTACATCTTTTCTTACTCAGACCCATTTATACCTCTCTGTACTGTGATCCAGTTACATCAGCCAACTTGTTCCTCCTCCATCGTGATCCCCATCTCCAGTCCCCATATTTTTGTCCTTGGATGAATACTCTGCCCCCCATGCTTGAAGTGCATCCCTTCCCTTATCTCTGCCCAGGAGCTTTCTTCATTTCATTCAGATCAGATAGTGCTTCTGATAGGGACACAGATAGCGACTTCCTCTGTTCCCTGACCACCTCTAACCAGAGTCTTCCCTTGGAGTTATCTTCCATCCACTATGTATGTGTCTTGTATGTATATAGTTATTTGTACGGTATTTCTTTCCCTTCTTCCTTCTGCCAGAATGTGAACTCCATGAGGATAGAGACTGTGTTTTCACCTTTCTAGCCTCAGGCTAATATCTAGTACCTGACTGACTTCCTTACTCAGTGCCTTAGTAGTCTTATCTGTAAAATGAAGGAGTGGGACTAGATGATATCTTTCCACTGCTGAATCCTTGATTTTACCTCATTTAATGCTACTATCAACCAATCAGTGAGCATTTATTAAGTGCCTATTATGTGCCAGACAAAAAGCAATGGGCAAACTAGATAAACAGCTGGACTCTGAGTCAAGAAATCCTTGGTTCACATTTTGCTTTTGATCTATATTAGTTATGTGACCCTATGCAAATCCCTTAACTTCTTAGTGGCCAATTAAGATTGTGTAAGAAATGAGGCAAAGGATGACCTCTTTTGTAGTCAAAAACCGTCAATCTGGGAGGGCAATATCCTTAGTTTCTGGTCAATTACTATTTGCATTCACTCTGAATCATCAGAGCCCCCAAAATGACCAAAGGACGCTTGGGCCGGGATTATTGTTGGTCAATCAATGAGAGTCAAAGTGATTTGGGTTTGGCAAGTGAAGAAAGACTTCCTGTGGCTATAAATCTTAGTTTCTTAAGTAAGGGAGTTAGGCAGATAATTTAAAAGTCCCTTCCAACTCAAAATACTATGAATTGTGAAATAAGAAGCAGCATCTATGTTAAGCCTTGAAGGAAAAGAAGGATTCTAAGAGGCAGAGGGGAGATGGGGATGCATTCTAGGTGTGAGGGAGGGGGCACTGCCTGGGAAAAATATGGAGGTGAGAAGATGAATTGAAGAGGGGAAAGATTAGAAGGGAATAGACTTGTGATAATTAATAGACCTGTGATAGTTGCCCCAGAGGACAGGATTTGGAGAAATGGGTGGAAATTCTAGAGAGAGATATTTCAGGTTGATAGAAGAAAAAAACTCTAATAATTAGAACTATTCAATTTTACTCTTTGTTGTTGCTTGTTTTCTTCTTCTTCTTCTTCTTCTTCTTCTTCTTCTTCTTCTTCTTCTTCTTCTTCTTCTTCTTCTTCTTCTTCCTCTCTTCCTCCTCCTCCTCCTCCTTTTTTATTGTTTTGATTTGATTTTTCTTGTGCAGCATAATAATTGTATAAAGATATGCATATATTGGACTTAACATATACATATTTTTTTTACCATGTTTAACATATATTGGACTACTTGCCATCTAGGGGAGGGTGTGAGGAAAAGGAGGGAAAATTGGAACATAAAGTTTTGCAAGGGCTAATGTTAAAGAATTGTCCATGGATATGTTTTGAAAAATAAAAAGCTTTAATAAAAAGAACAATTAGAGCTATTCAGATTCATAGCTTTAGGATTGGGAGGGACCTTGGAAGCCATCTCAACAGATGCCCTCCTGTTATAGATAAGGAAACTGATTATGACATATAACTATGTGAAATCTTTCATGATTACTTTAATTAGGCTAAATGATTTGCCCAATAGTACAGAGATTAGAAGTCATAAAGCAACCCTAATTTTCTACCTCCAAATCCAGCCCTCTTCCTATAATCCCAAGGACTGAGTTTTGCATCACTGGAAATTTTTTTTTCCTGAGGCAATTGGGGTTAAGTGACTTGCCCAGAGTCACACAGCCAGTAAGTGTTAAGTATCTGAGGACA
The DNA here is from genome assembly GCF_902635505.1 of Sarcophilus harrisii. Classification (NCBI taxonomy): domain Eukaryota; kingdom Metazoa; phylum Chordata; class Mammalia; order Dasyuromorphia; family Dasyuridae; genus Sarcophilus; species Sarcophilus harrisii. Next base: position 16,240,213 of record NC_045430.1, read on the forward strand.
GATTTGAACCCAGGTCCTCCTGTCTTCAGGGCTGGTGCTCTGTCCACTGCACAATTAGCTGCCCCCATGATTGGAAATTTTCAAGCTGAAACTGGATGATCACTTGTTGGGGATTTTCAGTTAGGCCTTTGATGGACAAGATGATCCTGATCTAGGATTGATGACTCTATGATGATTTTTGAGTTGGGCTAAAGAATTAGTAAGAATTCCATTAGGTGGGGGATGGAGAATGCTCTCAAAATACCTCTTTGCTTTAGGGTTCAGACTAGATTATCTTTAGCTCTAAGTTATCTCCTAATTAACTCCATCTGAGAAGGCTACCTACCTGATGCGAAGTCCCTAGCACACAGCAGGTACTTAATACGTATATTCTTTTCCATTCATCCTTTCCTTCTCATTGAGCCACAGGCAAAGAGGCAGACACTAGATGGTGCTGTTGCCTGGACCTTGGACCAAAGGCCTTAGAATAGCTGAGGATGAAAAAGGGAAGGAGGTGAAAGGATGGGAGTTCTTTGGGAATGGCCAGGTCTCAAGAGTTTAAAGAGAAGGAAATGAGAATGCTCCTGTCCTTAGCCAAGGTCAGATCTCCTCCGGAGTATTTGTCTTTAGGTCAGGGCAACAGATTTTGGGAAGGATATTATTGAAAGCATCCAGACGAGGTATGGCCCTTAGTTTTGACTGTACCCTATAGGATTCAGTTGCAGGAAGTCGGGTTTCTTAGCTCGGGGAAGAGAATACTTGGAGGAGCATAATTGTTGCTTTTTTCAGCATCCTTTCTTTCATCTTTTGGTTCAGAACCATGACACCTTGGCATGGAAGCTCCCTCTCTTGAAATTAAATCATCTTAGGTATCTGGGCATTTATTAAGCACATACAATGTATAAGCTCTTGTTGTTGAGTCAAAAATGGAAAAAAACTCCTTTCTTCAGGAAATTTACATCTTATAGAGCTATTAAAAAATCCATCCCAAATTTGGTATCAATATTTAAAAAACTTCCACATTTATTAAGCATTTACGGTGTCAGGAACTCCACTAAAATACTGGGGATATGAATACAGAACACAAGCCAGTCGTTGACCTTGGGGACTTTACATTTTAAAAGGAGGACATAGGACATGTTGGGGCCTGGTGGCTGGGGATGGAGGTTTGGTCTGGGAAGTTACAGATCAATCAATGAGCATTTATTAAGCACCTACTGTTTGTCAGGTACTGTGCCGGGCTCTGAGAATACTAATGTAAAAAGCAAGACTGTCTCTCTCCCCGAGGAGCTGACATTCTAATAGTAGAAGGAAGATCAGGGAGGAATGTTTGATGTGGGAAATGGCCATGCTTTTGAGCTGTGTGTCTGTGTGTGTGTGAGATAATATGTCATTAATGAGGTGTATGTATATATAAAATCACACTTTATACTTGGCGCTGGGGGAAATGCCCAGTAAGCCCGAGCTCTCATCTAGGATTGGTGATTGAGGGTGGCTAGGGGTGGGGGAGCACACAGGCAATCACACAATCCATGTACACTTATTGCTGCCCTTCCCATAGAACCTACTTGGACACGGAGGAAGCACCCACAGATACGCTCACATGTCGTCCAGCCAAGGTACGTATTTCTTCAAGAATAAACACTTACCACCAGCCAGGTTAGTCAGGAGGACACTTGATGCTTAACACTTCCTGGCTGTGTGACCCTGGGTAAGTCATTGAACCCCCATCGCCTCAGCAAAAAAATAATAATAAAAAAGAACAAACACTTACACATGTGAGCTCACGTTTGTGTCCTCCACAAACCACACAAAAGATCCGGACAGGAGCCAACACACATGTATTGAGTGTGACAGTGTTCCAGGTACTAGGCAAGCTCTGGTATACAAAGAAAGGTGAAGATAATCCTGCTCTAATTAGGATGTAAGGGGACAGGACACACAAATACATTCAAATGGGCCTATTTGCATAGATTCCTTCTCCTCCTCAAATTCATGATTTTCTCATAATTCCCTCTTTCTTTTCGCTTTTCCGCTCTGTTTTTCCTTCTGTCTGTCTCTCCCTTTCTTTCTGTCTCTTTCCCATAGAGAGACACATGTACTTTGGAGATGTGAACAAATGGCGCTGTGTACTCTTCAGTGGCTGGACTGGGAGATTGGGGATTGGGGTGAGGGGGGACACCTATTCTGCCAAATGTGCCATCGAAACATGGGGTTTCGCTCAGCCTGTGAGTCTGTAGGAGAGTGGAATCCGCCTTGACGATGACTCAGTGTTATCTCACACTTTGGACTCAGTTGTAATTATTAAGCACGATGGAAAATAAAACATCCAAATACATTAATTAGCTCTCAGATCTGAGCAGATGCCAGCCTGAGAAGGACTCCCTTTTCTGGGATGGGAACCTCTTTCTTCTTTTTTTTTTTGAACTTCCCTTCCTCCTCCCTCCCTTTCTCTCTATTTTTGGTTCTCCCCTCACATCTCTTTTCTCCCTTCTCAGAGCCTCAATGTAGTGTAGTGGAAAGATTTGCTGAAACTGGACTCACTGGAGTCCAGTGAGCTTCTGATGCTCATTATTACCTGCGTTACTGTGGGTGAGTCTATTCACTCTCTAAGTCTCAGTTTTGTCTTTGGTAAAATTAAGATAATAATATGAGACTTCATTCACAGGGCTCTAGGATCATAGTTGTAGCCATTGGTGGCCATTCAGTTCTAATTCCTCATCTTTCCAGAGGAGGAAAGTAAGTGCTTTAAGGTCATATAGCTAACATCAGAAGGGAAATTTGACCTCAGATCCTCAAGCTTCAGAGCCATTGCTCTTTCTACAAGCCTATGAAATGGTAGATAAAGTACTTTATGGAAGCATTAGACATGGGTTGATTATAAATGTCTGCTCTCCTTTTTCCTCCTTTGTTGAGTGAGTGGGAGACCTCCCTTGACCTAGGCTGGTTCCTGATTTGCCTGAGAGCCTGATGGAGGTTGACCAGCTAACCGCTAGGAATCCTGGGTTCTACCTTCCCATGTTACCTGCAGACCCCGGGACCAAGCTCCTTTTGTGTATTGGCTCATATTTTCCACATATAAAAACAAAGCAATAATCTCTGTTCCTGAAGGGGTATTGTGGGAAATAATTGGATTATGATCTCAAGGTTCTTTGAAGTCCTTGGAAAACTGGAAAAGTACAGGTTATAAAGTCATAAAAGCTGGATGCTGTAGTGGAGATAGCCCTGGAATCAGAAGGAGCCCTGAGCTTGAGTTGGAACTCTTCCTGGAACTTACTGTGTAATCTTGGGTAAGCCATTGCTTCTCCATATCTAGAAGCATGCCCATTGGAGTTATACTGGGCCCTGCACTGTTTAACAATTTGATTAGATTGTTATAACTTGGAAATAACTTGGAAAGAGATATAGATGGTCTATATCTATTGCTCATCACATTAACAGATGACATAAAATTGAGAGAGCTATCCAACACACTGATAACAAATTAGAATGACTTTAAGCTGAATCCAAAGGATAACATCAAGAACAGAGTTTTGCTTTTAAGCCATCTTAGCTATATGGAGTGTGCACAGGCAAAACACATAACTTCTCTTTCTTTCTTTCTTTCTTTCTTTCTTTCTTTCTTTCTTTCTTTCTTTCTTTCTTTCTTTCTTTCTTTCTTTCTTTCTTTCTTTCTTTTTCTTTCTTTCTTTCTTTCTTTCTTTCTTTCTTTCTTTCTTTCTTTCTTTCTTTCTTTCTTTTCTTCCTTCTTTTTTTGTTCATTTGTTCGTTTGTTCCTTCCTCCCTCCCTCGTTCCCTCTCTTCTTTCTGTTCTGTTCTGAGTATCACATTTTAGAGAGGATGTTGATGAAGTTGTGAGCAGATGATTGCTTGTGAGCAGAACAGTGAAAAGGTTGGAGATGATTCCAGATGAGGAAGAGTTGAAAGAACTATTGATTTGTGGGCTAGGGGACAGAAGACTTGAGAAAAAGCATATTATCTGTTCTTGAGTATTTGAAAGGTTGTCAGGTGAAGGAAATAATAAATTGATTTTTTTGGGGGAATATTGTTGATAGGTAGATTGTGATGCACTGGAAAGAAAAATCGACAAACAATTATGCTAGCCAACGGTGGGATGGGTAAGTACGGGCTTGTCGTCTGGGAGGAGAGGGGTATCTTCAAACAAAGGCTGGGTGACTGCTTGGGGCTGCCTCAGAAAATTCTTTTTTTAGGTGATTTCTCAAGCCACTTCCAATCCTTTGATTCTGTGATGCTGTGTTCCAGTGAATAGACATCAGGAGTAGCAATCAGATAATTTAAAGCTGGAAGAAATCTTAACAATCATCTGTTTTTCTGACTTCATTTAGTAAAGAAGTCTGAGATTCAGACTGGTCTGTCATTCACTTTATAGACTCCATTTCTTTTTTCCCTTCTCTAATCCTTCTGTGTACCTCTCAGCCCTCATAATCTTTCCAAGATGACGGACTTTGTATTTGTGCTTTTTGATTTTTTCCAATATTGGCCAGTGCAATTCATGCGGATCTTAATGCCTTGAACTCATCAAAAGGCTATGAGTTGTTCTCTTTCTATCTCCCACTTCTCTTGGGGGTCAGTTTCCCAGTTTCCATTTTGGTTCTGTCTTTTCTAGTCTCTGGCAGAGAAAAACAAAGAAAATAAGGGATGAGTGCTTTTACTTCCTCATTCTGTTACTGATTACCATTATTCCATCTCTCTCTAGCAGTGATCTCATTCTTTTGCTAATTCTCTCTTTTTTTTTATTCCCAAGATAGGGAGAAGCCATTTGGTTATCCTAATTGTTCTTAAATCATATCAATAAAGTACAGTGCCTTGAACACAGAAAATGCTCCATTAAATATTTACTCGCTCTTTTCATCTGAGTTTTAGCACTCTTAGTAATTAATGATAATATTATTTTTTGCTGTTCAATCACTCCTATCACACCTGACTCTTTATGTCCCCATTTTGAGTTTTCCTGGCAAAGTTACTGGAATAGTTTGCCATTTCCTTTTCCAGCTCATTTTCTAGATAAGGATTTGAAGCAAACAGAGTAAACTGACCTGCTCAGGACCATACTGCTAGAAAGATCTGAGGAAAATGAATCCTCCAGGTCCAGTGCTCTATCTACTGTCTCATTAATAATAATAACTAACATTTATATAGTGCATAGTTTATGCCAGGTGTGGTGCACTTTACAATATGATCTCATTTGATCCTTGTAACAAATTTGAACGATGGATAACTATTATTATCCTCATTTTACAGATAAGGAAACTGAAGCAGTTAGAAGTTAATTGCTGCCCAGGTTCACGCAGCTGGTAAGAGTCTGAGAACAAATTTGAACTCAGGCCTTCTGGACTCCAGCCCCAGTGCTATATCCACTGTGTCACCTAGCTGCTCCAATTATAATTACACTGAGGTTTGAGGGCATTTAGTGGGAGATCCTACCATTAGAACTTCCCCTATCACTGTGGGACCCTGAACACATCAACAAGTACACTAAGTTAGCCTGGGGATAGTCCAAGGATAGTCTAAATCAGGGATCCTCAAATTTTTTAAATAGGGGGCCAGTTCACTGTTCCTCAGACTGTTGGAGGGCCGGACTAGAGTAAAAACAAAAACTTTGTTCTGTGGGCCTTTAAATAAAGAAACTTCATAGCCCTGGGTGAGGGGGAATAAACATCCTCAGCTGCCTCATCTGGCCCGTGGATCGTAGTTTGAGGACCCCTGGAAATCCTTTTCACTTTTAAAGCCCCTATGGAATCCAGAAATATAGTTACTTTGCAGAAGGAACACCTAACAGAACAGAAAATCTGCATGGGATGGTTTAGAGTGAAAATAAGGGGGATTCACATTTACAGGGTAGAACCAAGCCACAACACGGTAAGGGATGGTAGTATGTACTGTAGGGTATATGCGAGCATGACCACAGAGCTAAATATAACATACAACCATCCCATATTTCTCCTTGTGAAGGGAAAGGCCATAAACAATGAAGATGTATTAACTTTAAAGGAGGAAATGGAGATCTCTGCATATTGTGAAAAGAGTAAGCAAAAGAAAAAGGCAAACTCAGGGAACCGCTAATGGTTCAGTACCTTTTCCATCCATGTTTACTAACAAATGAAATAACATTTGTAAAGTGCTGTACAAATCTGAAAATGCAATGTCACTACAAGTTATCAATGTAGAAATGTTGAGAGTGATGATGGTAGCTGCCATATACATAACACTTTATAAGGTACTTTACATACTTTTTCTCATTTATTATTGACCACTTCGTGCTGCAAATATTGTAGGATTGTCGCGGCTGTGATATAGTGTCCCAATTGGCGAAGATACCATCATTCCCATTTGACATCCTTTCCTGAAGGATTACTGGAAAAGTTATTAATTTGTAAATCCATCATCAGTGAAAGCTTTTGAATACAGCTGAATTTGGTGCATGATCATTTGGAGCCTAGCCCAGATCATGTTTTATATGAAGGCTTTTCAGCAATAACATCCAAGGGTACCTCTATTTCTGGCCCATCAACTCCCATGAGCTGGCCATGTTGTTCAAATGTCTGTTTGCCTAAAAGACTATTTTGTGGAGAACTCTCACAAGGCAAGGGCTCACATGGAAGTCAAAAGAAGCAATACAAGGACACTCTTAAGGTCTCTATGAAGAACTTTGGAATTGGTCGGGTGTCATGGGAGACACTGGCAAAGGACCACTAAACAGGGTGCAGGAGCACTGTGCTTGATGAGGGAAGTAGAATTGCAGTAGTTCGAAAGAAATACAAGATGCACAAAATTTAGAGACTTCTCCATTCCAAATGTTAATGTGGACTATTTGTGCCTGACCCCTAGTAGAGTATTCTGAGCCTCTCTTAGTCTGGTCAGCCACAGTTGGACTCACTGTGCCTTAAACCCAACATAGAGTGATGTCATTTTGGTCCTCCTCGAGAATGAAGGAAAGGAACCAACTGACCCCTATTTCTGGCTCAAATGATCACTACAAAGGCAAAAAAGTGTTTCCTCTCAGACTGGCCACACGTTTCAGGTAGGGCAGCTGAGATAAAAACTGTCTGTGAATGCAGAAGAATTATGGGATTTTCTCCCCAGAAAGTTGATTTCTGAGCACATCCTATCCTAGGGAATGTTTCATGATACTGAAACCAGTCTTTTTCTATAAATCAAAGCAAGCACAGCAACATCAGATTGACTGGAACTGTCTGTGCTTTTGCTCTCTTTACAACCCCCAATTGTTCATAATTGGTAAATGTCATTGTTCCATTTCTTTCTAGGTATCACAGACTGTTACTTATGGAGCTGCACTAATGCAGAGACAGACATTTTTCTCCTCATTGGATACGCCATCTTTTTGTTGTATTGACAAAAGATCATTTCAGAATTATAGGCTTACCAGCAAATAGTAATATTATTCTTTTTCTAGAAAAATGAAAGAATTGTCAGGGAATGTTTTCATGTTGTTTTTATATTTCCAATGTTATCTTATTAGCACAATCTATGAACTAATACCTTATTCTCTTCTTGAAGGAGATAGCTAGCCATATTGGATAGAGTGCTAGGGTTAGAGTCAGAAGATCTGGATTTGAATCCTGCTACTTAGAAGCTACTCAATTACTTCGGGTCTCAGTTTCCTCATTTATAAAGTAATGATAATATTTGTACCAGATACTTTGTGGTATTCTGGAGATTAAATGAGTCATCGAAAGGTAGAGATGTTATAGTGATAAGAAAAACCATTTTTGAGTCATAAGACTTGGGATCAAATATTTCTGGGCACTTATTATCTACATGACCTTGGAAGAATTATTGTTTCTCTGATCCACAGTTTTTTCATCTATAAAACAGGGACAAAATGCTTTTGCCACCCACCTCATCGCGTTGTTATAAGGAATGTACTTTGTAAACCTTAAGGAATTATATAAATGTGAGCTATTATGATTTTAAGTGCTTAAAAGCACCAGAACATTTTAGAAATGTAATTTATTAGATAGAATAAGAGAATGTAACAGATGGAAATGTTCTTAGGTATCATCAAGTCCAATGTCTTCCTTTCACAGAAGAGAAAATGAAAGCTCTAAAAGGTTAAGTCACCTGCATCCAAATCACGCAAAAGGAGCCACACTCTTCTAAGTTGTTGCCTTCCTTCCCTTTCCCCCTCTTTGCCTCTATTCTTTCCTCTCCTCTTTTCCCTTCCATTTTCTTCTTTCCTTTCCCCTACTACTCCCTTCTGTTTCCCCCCTTCCTTTTCCTCCCATCTCCTTCCCTTTTCTCCTTCCTTCCTTCCTTCCTTCCTTCCTTCCTTCCTTCCTTCCTTCCTTCCTTCCTTCCTTCCTTCCTTCCTTCCTTCCTTCCTTCCTTCCTCCCTCCCTCCCTTCCTCCTTTCCTCCCTTCCTCCCTTCCTTCTTTCCTTCCTTCCTAGGTTAAGAACCTCTGCTTTAAGGAAATCATTTAAACTGATGAAGCCTTGGTTTCCTCATCTGTAAGGGAGGATAATAATCCTATTATCTGCCTCAAAGCTTCATTGAAGGGGATGCATATTATTGCCACAGATCTTAAAGAGGGGTAGAGATGTGAGCTATTAAAAGGAAATGAAAGAATGGATGTGAAATGTTTGCACCTGTGGAGCACCATGGAAATGCTATTGATCATGGTTATTCTTGTTTTCTTTCATTTCTTTTGGCAATTCTGTGGTGATTTATCCCTATTCACCACAAAACCCATAGGCGTAGAACTGGAAGGGGCCTAAGAGATTATTTGGTCCCATGGTTTTATTTCACAGATAAGAAAACTAAGGTCTAGGGAGGCCATGTGACAGGTCCAAGGCATATAGTAATTGAGAAAAGCAGACTGGGGACAAGAAACAAGTCGGGGAAGAATGAAAACAAAAAGAAACCTACACCATAACTGTTGTCCAACTCCCACAATTCACCAGGAGCCAGAAAACTACATGGTAAGAAGTTTAAAAAAAAGTTAAAACTACAGAAGAAAAAAGAAAGAGGTCTATATAATTTCATAGGGTTTCTTTCATTGTCTTTATTTTAGTTCTTTTAAATGTATCAGCACTTCTCTATTATATGTATTCTTAGCTTCCCTTCTGTGTTCTAATATTTCTCCCAACTCTGACATTCCTTATTATAAGGCTCCTCCCAGATTTGACATTTCCTCTTCTAAGCTCCCTTACAGCTCTGATGTTCTGTGTTCTAAGGTTCCCCCCAGTTCTGAAATCCCATGTTCTAAGACCCCTCCAGCTCTGACTTACTCTGCTGTAAGGTTCTTCCTGGCTTTGATATTGTGTTCTAAGCTTCCTCCCAGCTCTGTCTGGTATTCTGTTTTCTAAGCTCCCTCCCAGATCTGGCCTTCCCTGTTCTAAGCTCTCTCCTAGCTCTAGACATGTATTCTAAGCACCTTTCCAGCTGACATTCGCTGTTCTAAGCTCCCTCCTAGGTCTAGACGTGTGTTCTAAGCTCCTTTCCAGCTGACATCCTTTGTTCTAAACTCCTTTCCAATTCATACAATCCCTGTTCTAAGGCTCCTCTGAGCTCCAACACAGTGTTCTAAGACCCCTTAAGCGCTGATATTCTCTGCTGTAAGACCATTCCTAGTTCTCTTACTGTGTTCTAAGCACCCTCCCGGCTCTGACATCCCCAGTTCTAGAACTTTGGGATCCTGATTCTGTAAAGGGGCTTCTCATTAGTGGGAGAAGTCCACTCCTCTATCTGCCTTTCTCTTGCTTCCTTCAGGAGGTCTGAGCCATTTTAAGAGACCCATCAAAGTGCCAGGCGAGTCCTGCCCAAAGGCAGCCAGCTGGCTGCTCACTTGGTTAAAGTTAATTACAGCCCAGATGAAAATCGGCCGTGTTTGATTAGGGCTGTTCAGGCTTTCAGGATCCCATTCTCCTGTGGGAATCGCCTCCTGAGTAATCTCTCCCACGCTCTCCCTGACCGGGCTCAGGGCTGGCTCTTTGTTGTTCTGTCTGATTATTTTGTCTATGGCCTTGTCAGCAGTGTCTCTGTCCAGGAGGTCTCCAGGCTACTCCCTGGCTCTTCTGTTTTTCTACAAATGAGCCTGGTCAGGGAACAGAGTTGGGTGGCCTTCTGGGTTGGATCCACAAGTCAGAAGGAAAGGTCTGGGGAGAGCAGGGAGCCCTGGGCAAACAAGTTTATTGACAGGACTTTGGAGGCAACTGAGGGGGTCTGGCTGCTCTCTGGACTAAGGACTAAGTTACAGGACCATGGCTTCTGGGCCTGGGGCTCAAAACATCCAAGGAGGAGTTCTTATCAGCTGGGGATGGATTTCAGGAGGATCTACAAACTCAGAAGAAAAAAAATACATCCTTATTTTCAGTGAACTTTTTTTTTTGAATCCTATGCACTTTGTTTTATATATTTAAAAACATGTTCTGAAAAGAGGTCTGTAGGCCAGAGGGATCATTACCCAGGAAATATTGAAAAGCTCTGCCTTCTAAGCACATCTAACATTTACCAGGTGCCTGCTTGGGCAAAGTATCGTCATCTTTTCTACTCTGGTGTCTCATGGGTAAACTCTTAAAAGAAATAAACCAGCCCCCCCAAAACCCATGGTTCAGATTAGCTGTATGAGACAGAATCTTACGGCCTTTTAACGTGGCAGTCTGTGCTGGGAGTAGGCAACCTGTGAGACCAGATCCTCCCCCTACACAATCTGGCTCCTGTTCAGTCCCAGAGCACAGTGAGGGGCGGGGCAGCGTATGGACCCCAGTCTCCGTGGAGTCTCTCACTCTTACGTCAGCCACTGAAGCCCCCTTTAAGGTGGGTTCCTTACCTGGGCACTCATCTCTATCACTTACTCTGCATCTCCTGGCAATATGCAAGTGCCCTGTTAAGTGATCCCTCATTCACCTAGGGGAGGATCCTGTTCAAGTTGGACAGGGTCATCGTCCTCTCAAGCATTTCCCAATAAATCATCTGATAAGAATGTTTATTCCAGACTGGACCAAATCCTGTTTGTTAAAGACTTCCGGGAAGTGGTGGTGAGGGTGAAAAAGTTTTATGGATTTCATAATTCACAAGATTTCAAATTGGAAAGGGCTTAGACATCATTTAACCCAAGACCCTCCTTTTATGATGAGGAAATCATAATTGAGAGGCAAGTGACTTATTCAAAGTTACACGGCTATTAATTAGCAGAGATAAGAATTTGAACCCACCTTCATCATGGTTGTAATGTTGGTGATCCTGAATATCCCTACCTTGAATAGAGTCTTAGATAGCTGGGGAGTATAGGGAGAGAATTTTTTTTCCCTTTCCTTGGCTCAAATACCTGCCAATAGATGCTGACTTAGAAATAACTTCCTTATAATTATGATAACATTTCCTTATACTAATCCTGTGAGGTAATGAGTTTTACAACTCCTCAGTTATCAGTGGGGAAACTGAGGCTAAGTAACTGACTTGGCCAGCAAGTGTTGAGCTTGTCAGTGAACCAGAATCCTGCTTCTTCTTTTTTTTTTTTTCTGCTTCTATCTTGGAGCAAATATAACCAATTTTGAATGAAAATTGTCAGACTTATTGGAGTTATGGGTCATAGGATGATTTGAGTTTTCCTTTGGAGGGAGAACAATTAACGGTCCCAGAAAAGAACAGTATGAGACCCAAACTTATGCCCCGATAATGTACCTTAGCAACTCTCTTTCACCAAAGACATCGGATGGGCTTGGGGGACTACTGAGAGTGTACAGATTTTATATCACTGTCAATCACAGTCCAGGGATTTAAATTTCAGAAAAGGAATCAATATCTGAGTGAAGACTTTGATACTTAAACTAGAGATGCACCATCTGTCTAAAAACACTATAATTTTAGCGATTTCTTGGGACAGCTAGTTCTTCAACCATGGTATAATTGGCTAGCTTATAAAACACCAGGAAAAACCCCTGCCCCTCCTAATTTTTAATGGGCTGACTGTAGGCAGCCTGGGCATTGGAAACGAAATGGTACCATCATCAAGGCTACTGCTTATATAGCTGCTGCCTTCTTGCCCCCATAGCTCAGTCCTCTGGCTTATTATTTATTATTGATACTCACATCTGAACTCTCAAACCTTCCTCCTCCTCAACAGAACCCCTGCCCTGGAAATCATGCCATCTTCCTTCCCTTCCTTCCTTTTCTTTATGTGTTTATTCTCTCATTAAAATTTAAGTCTCTTAAGGATAGGGACTGCTTGTTTTCTTTCTATTTGTATATCCAGTTTTTACTATAGTGAATGGCATATAATAAGGGCTTAATAAATCCTCTCTTCTTTCCCTCCCTTTTTCCCCTCCCCTCTTTTCTCTTTTATTTTCTTCTCCTCTTCCCTTCCCTTCTCCTCTGCTCTTCTCTCTTCCTTCCCCCCCTTTTCCTTTCTTCCCTTTGTTCCTCAATGTCATTTGTCACTCACAGAGGGACCTTAAAATTACAGTCTTTAGATTTAGGATTATTTTTTTCATCCTTAAAATTTCTACCATTTCATGGAAGCTCTGCCTTGTAGGATCTCAGGAATGGTGGCAAGAGATGAGCCTTTACATAATGGGGGTAGAAACCACCTGTTAGTAATATTGCATACGTATGGCATTGTCATCTTACAAACTTAGGACTAATTCCTTGAAAGGTTGGAGGTATCCAAGGCTTTGCCATCAACTTGAAAGCAGAGGGAAATGGGGAATGGGTAGAGCTGGCAGCCAGGCTGGCAAAGGTAGGATTGCCAGTCGCTCCAGCTCTCTGAAAAGGGGAGAACAATGGTGTCTGTCTGGAAACAGAAACTGGTGGGAGGGGAGATGGTGGGAGCCATGTTGGAAACTGGGAAAGAGCATCCATTACTCCTTTGCTTTGGAGTTAAGGGAGCCTTATGGACTTAAAAAGGCAACATCATAAAAACACTCAGGGATACATAGGAGACTTGGATTTTAGTAACACAGAGTCTAGGAAGTGAAAGGCTATCTAGTTCGTTCCATATCTAAGCTACGATTCCTACTATAACAGTGAGATGGGTATGGTGTTGGAGTTATCGAGTCTGGGTTCAAATCTCAGCTCTGTCACTTACACTGTGTGACCTCAGGCTGGTTCCTTCCCTTCTCTGAGCAATAGATCCTTCATCTATAAAGCAAAAGGGTGAGATCCAATAACCTCTAAGATTCATTCTGGCTTTCATGATCCCCAAGGAATGGTCATCTAACTTTTCTTTGAAGATCTCTCTAAAAGGGAAGTATAATCAGGTTATTATTGGAATAATTAATTACTTGAATATTTGAACAATTTTTGAAAGTTTAAATGGTATTCAAATATTAAACCAATTATTTAATTGGTCATTCATCGGCACTATCCTAATCGTTGGGAACTTCATTAGGCAATCTTGGGCAAGTACTGCCTTCTTTCTAGGACTCAGTCTCCTTATCTATAAAATAAACAGTTTGGACTACATGACCCATAATGTCTCCCTCCCAGATCTATGAGTCTCTAATACTGAACTTAGAAACAACAAGAGGTAAACAGGCCAAAATTCACCCAACTGAAAAACTAGCATTTACCATTCACTAATTGGGGTAATGGACAGAGCGTAGGACTTGGGGTGATGAAGTTGGGAGTACAAATCCTGTAGCAGATACTTGAATGAATCCGGGCAAGTTACTCAGCCTCCCTGATCTGAGTTTCCTTATTTTTAACATGGGGATAACATAGCACCTACCTCCTAAGATTATTGAGGGACCCAAAGGAGATAGTGTTAGGTATCATTAGGGTTTTGTTTTCCTTTTGGTTTTAAATTTATTATTTCAGTATTTATTATTTATTTAATTTAAATTTATTATTTCAGTATTTTTTGGCTATCAGAGTTAGAATTTCCCAAAGTATAGGAGAAGGAAAATTTGGTTTTCTATGGTTTTTAATTTCTTTCTCTGTCCTTTACTCAAGTCTTTTTTCATTCCTAAAAAGGATACCCAATGCTCTGTTATCTCCCATCAAATCTCCTCTCAAGAAAGGATGTCACCAGTCTTGAGTGGCGAATGTCAGCCTCAGTGACTTTCTCCCATGAGTCCCTCTGTTCTAAGTGACCCAGAGTCACAGACTGTCAGAGCTGGAAGGCTCCTATGGTCAGTTAATCCAGCCCCCTCCTTTTACAGAGGAAGATGGCTGAGACTTAGAGGAGAGGGACTTGGCTAGAATCTCACAGCTCCAACTATATGCTGAATGAAGACGTTTGGTTCTATTAGAGGGACTTTAGGCACCTTAGAACAAAAGGAAGGCACTTTGTAGGGCTGGAAGAGAAGGCTTCTTGAAAGGCTCATGGAAATCACCCCTCAAGGAGCTGTCAGCCCTTTCCTGACACCCGAGACTGGCTCCTTCCCCTCCAGCAGGGCTGGGAAGCCAAGACTGGAGCAAAGCTAAGGCTGAGGGGCAGCTTAGCAGCTGCTGTCAGTCCTCTCCCGGCTCTGCCTGTGGCCATGGCTGTGACCCATCTGCTCCGGGCAGCGGTGCCCGAGGCAGATGCTGTTTTGAGAGGTGCCTGTCAAAGTCCCATATACTGGGAGGGGTCAGGGCTCAGTCTAGCTGGAGGAGGCTGATCTTCTTCACTAAAGAAGGAAAGGGAGACAGAGAGGAAATGACTGGATTCGTGAGCAGGAACCAGGCTCCACAGGCAAGAGCAAGTTTCCTTCACCAATGGAGCTGTAGATCCAGTCAAAAAGAGCTTCAAACCAACCAAAAAGATCTTAAGTCCAGAAACTTTTAAGTTGAAGTAGTTTAACCTCATTTTTCAGAGGAGGAAACAGTCTCAGCCAGATTCAGTGATGCTCTCATGCTGGGTGGTACAGTGGGTAGAGCACTGGCTCTGAAGTTAGGAGGACCTGAGTTCAAATTTAGCCCCAGACACTTAACACTTCCTAGCTGTGTGACTCAATTGCTTCAGGGAAAAAAAAGACAACCCATTGTGTTTTATTACATCCCTGTCACTCTCTGCTGACTCTCCCTATCCCCAAAACAGAACATTCCCTTATAACAAATTATACCAGCAAACAAAACAAATCGAGACATTGGCCATCATGGAAAATGTATCCTTATTGAGCACCTGTAGGCTACCACCTCTCTGCCAAGAAGCACGCTTTTCTGTCAGACCCCTGAAGTCATGATTAAACACCCGTAGCCACAGTCTCCTCATCTGTAAAATGGAGACGTTAGCCTTGATGGCCTCTACATTTATTAAATATTTAAAAAAACAAATACAATTTAAAAAACTTTTCCCTATTTTCAAATGGAATAGTTTTCCCATACTGCCTTTCCTTTTCTCTATAAAATGATAGGGTTGGATAAGATGTTCTCTGAGGCCCCTTATAGCTCTAGCTCTTTTGATCCTATAATTATAATTATTATTATTTTTGCCTCGCCCTCCTGGGCCCATCTCTCGTGTCCACGTGGGTGATAACCATGGCCTTGGCCTCTCAGGAACGCTCAGCTCAGCCAGCCTGGCCGCTCGCATGTCAGCAAACACTCTGTGTTTTCATTAGCCAGCTTGGCAGCTTCCCGAACTCTTCCTTAGCGTATTTTATAAATCCAAATGTTCTGTATTCTATGTGGCACCTATGGGGACCCTGGAGAAGAACAAAGCAGATGTCTTCGAATCGTGCAATAGCCTCAGTATTTCATGGACCTGGCAGTGTTGGGGGCCGCTGAAAAGTCCATTGTATTGTAGCGGGGGCCGGGCAGCTTAACAGACACTGAGATTTCCTAGAGCAGCTGAGTACCTACTATGTGCAATGGTACCCTGGAGCTGCAAGGATTTAATATTGCAAGACCCGCCATGGTCCAAGTGCCACATGCCTTCCTACCTGCAATGTATTTTTATTGCCTTCATTTCCAGATTTATTTCCTTTTCTTCCTTCCCTTTCCAGAGAGCCAACCCTGAAACAAAGATTTTCAAAGGAAAGAAAGAGGGGGAAAATCTATTCAGTTAAAAAACACAGCACATCGACCAAGGGACAGTAAGTGGAAATCATTCAATAAAATCATGTGAACATCATGTGATTATAATCAGCAAACTTGGCCCCAGGGTTCCCTTCCTCTTCAAAGTAGGAAAAGAGATGATTCATTCTCTTTTTTTGTAAAAACTAAAAATTATATCTTATATACATATATGCACATATGTATATATAAATACAAGGATATATAAATAGCCTTATGCATATATATACATATAAATATATATACACATATATAAATATACATAAATAGCCCTATACATACACACATATACATTTACAAAAATAAAAAATATATACATACATATGTATATATATATAAATAGCCTTATACATATACACACATGCATATATATATATACATATATAAATATCTACATGCACATATATAAAAATAGCTCCATACATACAATATATATACATATATAAATATATATACACATATATGTATATATAAACAGCCCTATACATATATACATATATATACACACACATATATAAATAGACCTATAATATATATACATATAAATATATATACACATATATAAATATATATATATACGTTTATATATACACACATATATAAATATATATACATACATACATATATAAAAATATAAAAATATATATACACATACATGTACACATGCATACATCCTTCCCATTAGAATGTAGTTCTTTGAGATTAAGCATTATTTCAATATTTGTCCCCTGATTCTGGCCCAGTACCCGACACACAGTAGGTGTGTGCTAAATACTTCTTGACTTATTTGGTGGCTTCTTGAAGACTGAATTCATCTGCAGAATTTTAATCCACACCATCTCATTGAACCCTTTGAAATGTTTTCTCTCCAAATCTGGGATTCATGTTAAACCGTGCTGGAATTTCTTTCCCCTCATGAATTCTAAGATGAAATGATTATCTCACTCCCATCCCACCCACCCCAACAAATGGTTCCTCCTTATTGGTCAGAGTGAGATCTTGAGCAATGGTTTCTCTTGCCAACTTATTCACTTGCTGTGGGGCAGCTAGCTGGCACTAGTGCATAGTGCAGTTGATCTTGAGTCAGATAGACCCGAGTTCCAATGGGATACCTACCAGCTGTGTGACCCTTGATTTCTCTCTGCCTCGGTTTCCTCAACTACAAAATGGGGATAATACTAGCATCTACCTCAGGATCAAATGAGATATTATTTGTGAAGTTTAGCCCAGTACTTGGCACATAGGAGGTATTATATTCCCTTCCCAATTCTGGATAGTATAACTTCAGCATCTTCCAAGGGATTTGGCTTGCTGGTATCAGATTGACTTCTGTTAATGGCTGATAGGAGCTGGTGACCTCAGTTGGCCGTCCCAGAAAGAGTGGGGCTGTAAATTTACATTTAAAAAATGTAAATTGCATTATTATCATCAAAATCTTTGATTTCACTGATTTAGGGAATTCCCTGATGAGGAAATTCTCTTCTATCAACGCAGTTTGCCACTCTTCTAGAGTCTCATCGAGTTACCTGGAACTCTAAGAGGTTAAGCAATTTTGCCCAGAGTCACTCATCTAGAATGGGTCAGAGGTGGGCCAGTTCTCTTCCATCTCCACTACTGCTGCCTTTCATTGAATGGGATTTATTATTGAATGGATAATTTAACAATAAATGCATTAAGCCCATTAAAGCATTTAATTAATTTACTTTAATTTGTGTAATTAGGGCTATTATATGTTTTTTCCTGAAAGGCTTGACAAATAGCCATGTGTTCTGGTTATGGGTTTTCTTCCCAGAAGGATGAGGTTTCTGGGAAGTTGTCACGAAAAGAAAGCAGGTCAGGGGCAGCTGAATTCTGACCCCCCACTTCCATTTTCATGGGTTAAAAATTGCATTTTGGGATTAATATTTATGTGCCTTTATCTTCCTTTTCTCCATTTTTTTGTATTGGACCCGTGAAGTCATTGGACTACAGAGACCCCAGAGTAAAATGTAGGTTGGCACTGCCAAGGTGCCCAGAGCAGTGCTGTCAAGCTCAGATAAAAATGTTCTTCAGTCGTTTCAGTTACGCCCGACTCTTGGTGACCCCATTTGGGGTTTTCTTGGCAGACATACTGGCGTGCTTTGCCATTTCCTTCTCCGGCTCGTTTGACAGATGAGGAAACTGAAAGAGACACCATTAAAACATACAGAAGGATCTCTCTTGGCCACATATTGACCATCTTGAACATTATCTAGGTTTTATCGTATTCTTATTTTATTAAATCTCTCAGTTACATTTCAGTCTGGCTTGGGTAGCCCTTGGGAATGCTGGGGGCTGCCTGTTTGACCCCTTTGCCTGCAGCACTCACTTGCCTAAGATTATACAACGAGAATGTGTCAAAGGTGGGATTTGAACGCAGCTCTTCCTGACTCTGAGACCAGCCCTTTATTTACTCCACCATGAAGACTTTGTGCAAAATAAGAGAAAATTTAGTGTCCTACAGAGGGAGGCTGGGCCAAAATGAAGCCATAAAAAGAAGTTCCCTATCTTTAGAGCCCAAAAGTTTATAAAACTCCTGTAAGGGGTTAGTGTAAGTATTATCATTGTGCTTTAGAGATAACAACAACGATAACTCCCCCATGACATCTCCCAGTACAGATGGCTATATAATCTATACCCTTAGAGACTTTTTTGGAGCACTGAGAAGTAAAATAATCTGCCCAGGGTCACAAGATCACGATGTGTCAGAAGTGAGATTTGAACCTAGGTTTTCTTGATTGTAAATCCAACACTGTTTTCACTAGATCACAATGAATTTCCAATTTTTAATCTTAGAGAATTGCTTGGGATTTTTTCCCAGGTCATATAGCCAGGATGTGTCTGTCAGAGGTGAAACCTGAACCCAGGGCCTTTATAGCTGTAGCTGGTCTCCCTTATGCCATGAGATTCTTGATAGTCGCTTTTCCAACAGAGGATGACATGGGGGCCAAAGGCAAGATCAGCCATTACAGTTCAGGTGGACTGGCATTGGAGTCAGATTTAATGACATTATTCGTCCCAGCAGTTCTAGTGTGCTTTTGGTGTGGGTGCCCAAAAAACCCTGAGGCACAAATCTGGACTAACCCAGAAAACTCTGAGTGCTCCCCCTCCCTCACCCACACAGAGTGATGTTACAAGGGAAGGAAAACTAAAATCAGGCTTTATAGAGAGGGTCAAAGAATCAGACTGAGAGTTGGCAGGGCTCTTAGAGAGGCCGTTGAGTCTGATTTCCTTATTTTTATGGTTTGTGCTTTCTTTTTTCTCCCTAAATTAAGTTTTACTTTTTTCAATGAACAAAAATTGATTTTTCTCTCCCTTTCCCCATTGGAAAAAGAAAACTCCAAACCCTTCTAACAAATACATGTAGTCAAGCAAAGCAAATTCTCATATTGACCCCATCCAAAACATATGCCTTATTCTGTACTGTCACCTTTCTGTCAGGAGGAGACAGGCAACTTGCTTCACCATGGGGTCTCCGGAAAATTGTTCAGTCATTTTGCAGTCACATCTGACCCTTCATGATCCCATTTGGGATCTTCTTGGCAGAGATTCTGGAGTGGTTTGCCATTTCCTTCTCCAGCTCATTTTTACAGATGGGGAAACTGAGACAGATGAGATGAAGTGACTTGCCCAAGTTCAGACAACTAGCGAATTTGAACTCTGGAAAACAAGTATTCCTGACCCCAGCACTCTGCTGACTATTGTGTAAAATTAATTCTACATCTTTCCAAGTTATTTGTTCTAACAATATTATTAAAGTATAATGGTTTCACCTTATTCTGCTCACTTCACTCTACATGGCTCTGATGAGCCATTGTGCAACCATTTCATTCTTTACACACCAGGAAACTGAAACACAGAGATATTAAATGGCTTGCTCAGTCAGCAGCTAGAAAATGTCTGACACAGCATTTGAATCTAGATATTCCTGACTCCACATCCAAAAGCATAATCTAGACCAGGGGTCCTCAAACTTTTTAAATAGGGGGCCAGTTCACTGTCCCTCAGACTGTTGGAGGATGGGACTATAGTAAAAACAAAAACTTTGTTTTGTGAGCCTTTAAATAAAGAAACTTCATAGCCCTGGGGGAGGGGGATAAACGGCCTCAGCTGCCGCATCTGGCCTGCGGCTGTAGTTTGAGGACCCCTGATCCTCAAACCCTACACTTAGATTGTGGGCTCATTGAGGATTGGGGCTATATTTTGCCTCTTTTTGAATCCTTGGTAGTCTCTGTTGGCCCCTAAACTGTCTATCCCCTAACTCTCCCCTAAAGCATTCATTTGGTACCATCAAATTACAGCCAGGATCTTCATCTCCCAAACCATGTAGCCACCAGTACTGGTAAATGCTTACATGAAAATGCTGCCACAATGAACTGTTCTTAGCAGTTTCTGAAGTTAGGAAAGATGTTGACTTAATCATGGGTGACCCTCAGCGAGGGATTTCTCACTTTGAGCCTCAGTTTCCCCATTTCTAAAACGAGAAAGCTTGGGCTTGATGGTTTTCAATTCTCTTTGTTCAGAAGCCTGTGAATGATGAGCTCTCCATGCCATGTGCTCCCCTTTTAGCCATGCAATGCTAATATTTCCTGACAGCAGGTGAGGCAAGAGCTGCAGGCTGATCCAGACCAAGGGTGAGGTCAGAGTCCTGCTGGTGTCAAGGCCCAAATAATGACACAAGCAAAGTTCAGAGTTCAAATGAGCTGTCCTAGATTGGTCCCAACTGCCTCAGCAAAAAAAAAAATCTACCTTTGAATAGAGGTAGTAGGCAGGGACAAGGGCATGAAACCTAGTGAAGGTGTATATTCATGGAGTCAGCATTTGGAAACCTTAACCATCAAATAAGATTGGAGAACAAATATGTGGGCAGTGGAGTAGAAGAGACTGAACCTGGGTTCACCTCATGGCTTTGCCCTTTGTGTGATCTTGGACAAGTCACTGCCCAGTAGTAGACCTTTTTTCTCCATTTGTCTTTTTCCCTTCCTACTCCTACTCAACTCCAATGGCTTCCTTATAAGTCAACTCCATGACTTTTCACTGGCTGTATCTCTGCTCCAGAACATTCTGCCTCCTTATATCTACCTTCTGGCCTCCCTGGGTTCTTTCAAGATTCAGTTTAAATCCTGCCTTCTGCTGAAAACCTTCTCCAGTTCTCTCCCTGTCCTCTCTGACATTTCCTCTCCTTGTACATCCATAGTTGTTCACATCTTGTCTCCCATTAAAATGTGTGTTCCTCAGGTTGCTTTTGTTTTTCTGTGTATCCTTTTATCTTTCTGTGTAAGGTAAATTAAGTATTTAATAAATGTTTGTTGATTGACTCTAAAATCAATGGGTTGAATAAAGAATTCTTAACTTCTTTAAGCTCTTGATCAAATTCTAAAATGACATTTAAGGGTGTATAAGTTAGGAACATCATCTCATGGTTTAGGACCGGCAATTGAGTCTACGCAACTGGGTTGTGATTCTGGGTCAGGGGTTTTCTTCCATCTACCTTGGTTTCAGTAAGTCAAAAAGCATCAACTTACTGTGTGCCAAGAACTATATTAAATGCTAGGAATACAAATACAAGCAAAAAGATAACCCTTGCCCTCAAGGGACTTATATTCACATGGAGAGGAAAGTATATAAAAGGGAGCTGAAAAATTGGGATGGGGAGAGGGGAAGAAGGTACCCCATGTGGGAGCATGATGGAGAAGTTCAAGGGAGTATAGACAAGTAGTGGGAAATGGAGAGATGGCTGACCTGAGAGAAGGGCCCTGCCAACTCTCAGTCTGATTCTTTGATCCTCTCTCTAAAGCCTGATGTTAGTTTTCCTTCCCTTGTAACATCACTCTGTGTGGGTGAGAGGGGGAAGCACTCAGAATTTTCTGGGTTAGTCCAGATTTGTGCCTCAGGGTTTTTTGGGCATTCACACCAAAAGCACAATAGAACTGCTGAGAACAATGATGCTATTAAATCTGGAAGTGGAAATGGAGTGGTGGAAATGGAGGGAGCCATCCTAAGGTGAGAGTTCTGAGGGAGCTGTCCAACTAGAAGGTACTTCTTGGGTGTAGAGTCTGGGGCTGAAGTTATCTTCTTGGATAAAGGATTTCCAAAGCTCATTAAAGACAGTTTTAAGTAGCCTTTCTGATAGCAGGGACTGGAATAAGGACTGGAAATTAGGAGGCAGTTCCAAAAAGACAGGACTTACTGCTGCTGAGGATTATTGACAGAAGACTAAGGTTCTTTAAAGTATTCCGGGTTTTATCATTTGGTCTTCTCTAGAGAGAACAGGGGAACCTGACAGAACTACATAGACCTTATTCAAATATGTGCTGGTCCAACAAGTCTGCCATGAACTTAGCCACATTTACCATTTGATTGTTGACATCGCTATGTTAGAATCAAGTTATAATGTGTCTGACTGTGGCTCATCAGACCAATGTGAGCTTGGAATGCCCCATGGTCCGCCACAAGTTGGGCACAAATAGTCATCAGGAGGGCAATGCCATGACATGCAAGTGAACTGGATTTAAGTGAGGCAGGACTATGCAAGGGCACCAGCTTTACTCTTTCCTCCAGAGCCTTCTGGGTTCAGTAGCAAGATATAGATCTGGACAACTCCAGTCTTCCTGACTCTTTTTCTAGCAATTCCTATATTTTCTTCCATTCAACTGAGACATCTTAAGACATCAACCATAAAGTCTTGGGATTCTGGAATCAATACCCTCACTTCTTCCATTTATTAGCAATATAATCTTTTACATTTCATCTTTGTTTTGAGCTTCAGTTTCTTTGTCTGTAAAACAAAAGAGTTGAACCTGAAATTATTCTGTCTTCCACTCTAATCTGCTCCCATAACTCTCCCCTAATTTTAATCTATTGAGCGGTTATGTGGTGCCTTGGAAAGAGTGCTGACTTTGGAGTCAAGATATTGGGTGCAAATCCAGACTTTGCTGCTAAGTCTCTTAACCTCTCGGTCTCATTTTCCTTCTTTGTAAAAGAAGTGGGTTTAACTGAATGGCTTCTGGCATCCCTTCAGCTCTATCGCTAGAGGAAGAGTGCTTTGACTTCAGAGATCTCATCTACCTCTAAATCTGTTCTCCTAAATTTGATAAGAAATCCTCGGATTGCAGATCTAATGCTGGGAGGGTCTCTAACTAATTAAAGTTTAAAATTGGACTCCTGTCAGAGGCCTGGGGCCAATGTTCAGTGCCTTATTTTACAGATCAGAAACCTGATTTGTTCAAGATCACCCAAATAGAAGGCACTCAAGGCAGGATTTAAACCTAAATTCACTTAGTCCAAATGCAATACTCTATCCATGGTTGGTGTCTCAAGGTGTCTTGGCTGAATGGAAGAGAATGTAGGAGGGTAAGGAAGACTGGAGTCATCATGATTTATATCTGGCCACTGGACCCAGGGGACTTTGAAGAAGAAAATGAGTCTGGTGACTTTGAACAGTCCTCTCTCACTGAAATACAACTCACATGTACATCTTGGCTCCACCTCCCTGACGTCATCATCCTCTTCAAGAACATGGGACGGGGGCAGCCAGATGGTGCAGTGGATGGAGCACTAGCCCTCAAGTCCAGAGGCCCTGAGTTCAAATCTGACCTCAGATACTTAACTGGTAAGTATTAGTTGCATGATCCTGAATAAGTTGCTTAATCCAATTGCTTCAGGGGGGAAAAAAGGAAAAGAAAAAAATAAAAGACTACTACAAAAACCATAGGACAAACAACAAAAGGAAGGTACACACAATAATGTGGCCAAGTTCATGGCAGACTTGTATCAAAATATTTCTTCTTAAAAAAGGAAGAAAAAAAGAAAAAAATTCCTATGAGAAAGTGGACCATATTTTCATTAATTGAAACCAAACTTCTCAGCACACTCTCAGTGATCCAAAAAAGTACTGCTATAGGCTTGGGAGGAAGCTCAGGAAAATGAAATCGTGAGAATATCAGAGGCTATAGAAAATGTTATTCAATTAAACTCTTTGCCCTATTAGGAATTCTAGATGCACATAATTCCATTTTGACTTGAATGCTAGGGAATTAAAGTCGAAATGATCAAATTTCTCCTGCAAAATTATCAAAACGACTCCCGAAATTACCAAATAAAAATGCTATACAAACCGAGAACAACAAAAATGGAAGGCAAACATCTGTGAGCGTTACCTTATTAGGTATTTCACTTATTCTTCTGATTTAGTCTGCTCCAGGGCCAGGGCCTTAGATATGCATGGCTCCCGGATGCCTCCTGCTACCCATAAATGACCCAGCTTTGTGGAAGCTTCCTCATGACTATTCAGAAAGCCCACTGGGCCCATATATGGACTCGTGAACCCTAATTGTTTTCCCCCGTACTCTGTTTACTGTAGGACTGTGTGGTCCCTTGGGTGACCTTGAGCTAAGCTAGAGGCCTTTTCTGAGGTCTGGGTGGGTGGAGAGTGAATTTAAGACAACAGATGTCAGCGGCATTTTCTCCTCCACTTTCCTGAGTGTGAAAGGTCTATAAAACAATTAGAGCTTAAAATTGGACTCCTATCAGAGGAGAAGAGAGGGGGTTTATACCTTGTTAAGAGTAATCAGGTTGTTGATAAGGGAACTGATTTCAACTTGTGAGATATAATTATATCATAAACCTGGCTTATTAGCAGGTCATACAGAGGTGAACAGGTAAAGGAAAGGTAAGGGATGTGTCAGCCTCCAGGAGGAAAGAGACTGAAATGGGGACCACTCACCTCCATAGAGAGAAAAAATGGAATTTCTAGTTAGAATCCTGATCCAGGTGGGGGATCCTGAAGGAGGATTGGCTGGGCTGTGGTGGGATGGGCACCTTCCCAGGTGGAAGCGTGGCCAGGGAATTCAGTGTTTCCAGGCTGTCTCCTCACTATGGGAAAGGAGAGGCGGGCTGTACTCAAGAGAAGTTAAAAGTTAACTCAATTAATACAAACAAACTTTTATGGGAGCATAAATCTTAGGGCAGAACATTATGGACTCTGGGTCATCTTTTCTGGATCAGAAAAAAAGCCTGGAAGGATGATTGCGCCAAAGGGGTTTTTGCAAAAACCTCACAGAATTGGAAGCGACTTCTGTGGCCATCTCATCTCGCTCTCCTCACCATCCCCTGGATTGTCCCTTCTCAAATGTGCTTCCAGAACAGAGCATCATATCCCAGGTGTGTCTGCCTGAGCAGATTAAAGTAAGCCCACCAATGCTTGTGCTCTGCATCTTAATAAAACCCAAAGGTGTGTTACCATTTGTCAGGGCTATCACCGTTTACAGATGTTGAACTTAAGGTCTCTATTAAAGCTTGTTTTGTTCTGTGAGTTGAGAATAAAATAAAAATTTAAAAAAGAAAGCAGAAAGGAAAAAAACAAACTCTCAATTCCTTTCCCTGGGAACTGTTACTGTCTAACTATACTTCGTTCTGAATTTGTACAGGTGTTTTTGTGAAATGACATGAAAGATTTTACATTTATTTCTATTCATTTTCGGCTCATTTAGATTTGCCTCATCCTTCTAATTGGTTAGCATGTTTTTAGATCCTGACTGTAATGACAGTCTGAAATACTTAATACACTGAATGAGTGTATTAAGCTCTTCCCTTTTTTCAAGTTAGGAACATTTGCCTAAATCCAGTCCCTATGGAACCTCTTCCATTTCCCACTATTTGTAATGATCATTAACAATGGTTCAGGAATCGTAACTATTGGTTCTTTCCCACCTGCCCCGCAAC
Source organism: Sarcophilus harrisii (assembly GCF_902635505.1). Taxonomy (NCBI): domain Eukaryota; kingdom Metazoa; phylum Chordata; class Mammalia; order Dasyuromorphia; family Dasyuridae; genus Sarcophilus; species Sarcophilus harrisii. Next base: position 16,265,910 of record NC_045430.1, read on the forward strand.
ATCATTAGATAATATCCTTACCACCCTGTTTACTTGAACTCATTGATGGAAATTTCTCTCTGACTGTGTCACCCATCTATTTATTTATCTTGAGTTTTAACTCCCAGGGGGCTGTTTATGTGATTTAATAAAAGCTAACATTTCTATAGCACCTACTATGTTCCAGGCACTAGGCTAAGCACTTGATGAATACCATTTCATTTTATCCCCACTCTAATCTTGAGAGGTAGGCACTTTTGTTATTCTCATTTTATAGATAAAGAGATGGATTGAGGACAGTGGAGTGACTTGTTTGTGGTGACATACATAGCTAAGTATCTAAGACAAGTTTTGAACTTAGGTCTTCCTGACTCAAATTCATTGCTCTATTCAGAGCCACCTAGAACTAATTATGGGAATGACTATACTTGTCAATCCAATTAATTACTATCTTAATTACTAATTATGAATTTATTTGTTTAATTATTTTAAGCCACTATTTTTATACCTACAAATGCTGTATAGCCAGGACATATATCTCTCTGTGTCTCTGTCTCTCTTCTTCTCTCTTCTCTCTCGCTATCTTTTTTTCTGTCTCTGTCTCTGTTTCTCTCTGTCTCTTTGTCCCTCACTGTCTTTGTTTGTCTCTCTCTTCCTCCTTCTCTCTCTCTGTCTCTGTCTTTTTGTCCCTCACTGTCTTTGTCTCTCTTCCTCCTTCTCTCTCTCTCTTTGTCTTTCTATGTCTCTCTGTGTATCTCTGTCTCTCCCTCATTTTCTTTTTCTCACTTTCTGTTTCTGTTTCTGTCTCTATCTCTATCTTTGTCTCTGTATTTCTCTGTCTTTCTCTCTGTCTGTCTCCCCTTCTCCCTATTTATCTATCTATCAGTCTATCAATCTATCTAAATGCATTTGTTTTCTCTGGCATGAGGCACTTAAGACAGTAAGGTATTCAGCTATGCCCAGAGAAAGAACTCTGGGTGATGACTAAAAACCATTACATTGAATTCCCAATACCTATATTTATGCCCACCTGCATTTTTGATTTCCTTCACAAGCTAATTGTACAATATTTCAGAGTCTGATTCTTTTTGTACAGCAAAATAACGTTTTGGTCAGGTATACTTATTGTGTATCTAATTTATATTTTAATGTACTTAACATCTACTAGTCATCCTGCCATCTGGGGGAGGGGGTGGGGGGTAAGAGGTGAAAAACTGGAACAAGAGGTTTGGCAATTGTTAATGCTGTAAAGTTACCCATGCATATAACCTGTAAATAAAAGGCTATTAAAAAAATAAAAGAAAGAAAAAAAAAAGACAGGTATTTAAGAGCCTGGGACAGCTATGCATAGAATTTTCAAAGAACCTTTATCTGGCAAATGATATTAATGAGCACCCAAAAAATCCAGATTGATTAATAAATTATCAGTTAGCCATATCATTTTCCTTGGAAGGTCCTCTCTATCCTTCTTTATAAGATTTATTTGCTTTTCTGCTTTCATAATCTCCTTGTGATCTTCTCAGTCATGTTGAACTGACTTCCCTTGTAGAATCTGAGGCCATGGACTCCTACCTATAAATTCTTTGAAATCTTTGAAATCCATTCTCTCAAAGTCTATGATACCTTTCACACTATATCTGGATTTACTTCAGTTAAAAGAAAAAAAGGTGAGATGGAATCAGTACCTTGATCTCAAAGATCCCAACATTTCAATTTCAATGAATTTGGCTGGAATCAGGTCCAGAATAATACTTTGCCACGTCATTTCCTCCACCGCTTGGAGAGTTTTGCTGAGATTCTTTCCTAAATTTTCTTTCCTTCAATCAAACATTTATAAAGCACCTATACTATGTTCCAAGTCCTGTGCTAACCAATGGGAATATGAAAGGAGGCAAAACATAATCTCTGCCCTAAAGAAGTTTACAATCTAATGGGGGAAGCTCATTCACATTACCCATGCTTATCCTAGCAATTTGTAGCCTGAAGGCAAATATTAGCTCTTAGAGGAAATACGAGTTATAGAACTTTAGGGTGAAGATGTTGTTAGAACTCAGAATGTCAGAGTTGAGAGGAATCTTAGAACAGGGAGGGAGCTTAGAACCCTTAACCCATAACTAGAAGTGGTCCTAATGACTTAGAATATTAGAATTGGAAATATAGATTATCTCATGTGAATTCAAGTATTTTTTTTCTATGGGAAGAAGCTGAAGCTCAAAGAGGGCACATGTCCCGCCAGAGGCTTTTTTCTTACTTTGGCCAATGCAGTTGAGGCCAGAGCCAGCATGAAAACCTTACTTTCCAGCGCTCTTTCCATGATCTTTTCTTGGTGCCCATCACTACAGGCTGATGTTGAGATGATGAAACAGGTTTCAAGAAGTAATCATTAGATGAGTCCAACATGCTGGATCTATGTTTCTTTAGTGCCTTTATTTCTATGATTATTTCCCAGATCTGCTTCCTTTGAGGGCAGAGACTGCTTACTTTTGTCTCTGTATTTTGGTGCCTGGTACACAGTAGGTATTCAATAAATGCTTATTGATTGACCTGGTGTTCAGAGAGGCAGTAGGGAAGAAAACAATTCATGTTCATCTATAGACATTTTCAACATATTGTATATACTGGACCCCTTTGGTGATCTGGGATCTTTTTTCAGAATAATTTTTTTTAACATTTGTTTTATTATTTTTTCTTTTTCTTTTTTAAAAACTTTTTTATTTTCAAAACATATGCATAGGTAACTTTGCAACATTGACTCTTGCATGGCTCAGCATCTCAGACTTTCCCCTCCTTCCCCCTCCCCCTCCTCTGATAGCAAGCAATCCAATATATGTTATACATGTTAAAATATATGTTAAATATAATATGTTAAATACATATTATACAATTATCTTGCTGCACAACAAAAATCAGTTAAAAAAAGAAAGTAAATGAGTAAGAAAACAAAATGCAAGCGAATAAGAACAAAAAGTGTGACAATGTGATATTGCGATCCGCATTCAGTTCCCACAGTCCTCTCTCTGGTGCAGATGACTCTCTTCATCACAAGATCATTGGAACTGGCCCCAGTCATCTCATTGTTGGAAAGAGCCCCGAAAGAACTGATCATTCTATAATATCGATGTTGTTGTGTACAGTGATCTCCTGGTCCTGCTCATTTCATTGAGCATCAGTTCCTGTAAGTCTCTCCAAGCCTCTTTGAAATCATCCTTCTGATAGTTTCTTACAGAATAATAATATTCCATAACATTCATATAGCACAATTTATTCAGCCATTCTCCAGTTGCCCACATCCACTCAGTTTCCAGTTTCTGGCACTACAAAAAGGGCTGCCAGAAATATTTTTGCACATGTGGGTCCCTTTCCTTCCTCCAAGATCTCTTTGGGATATAGATCCAATAGAAACATTGAATCAAAGGGTATGCACAGTTTGAAAAAATTTTGAGCATAGTTCCAAATTTCTCTTCAGAATGCCTGGATCCATTCACAGTTTCACCAATAACATCTCAGTGTCCCAGTTGTCCCACTTTCCCTCCAACATTCGTCATCCTCCTTTCCTGTCATCTTAGCCAATCTGAGAGGTGTATAGTACTATTTTAGAGTTTCCTTGATTTGCATCTCTCTGATCAATAGTGATTTTCATATAATAGAAATGGTTTTAATTTCTTCATCTGAAAATTGTTCGTATCCTTTGACCATTTATTATTTGGAGAATGGCTTGAATTCTTATAACTTTGAGTTATTCTCTATATATTTTAGAAATTAGGCCTTCATTAGAACCCCTAAATGCAAAAAATGTTTTCCCAATTCATTGCTTCTTCTTTAATCTTGTCTGAATTAGTTTTGTTTTCACAAAAACTTTTTAACCTAACATAATCAAAATTATCTATTTGGTACTCAATAATGATCTCCAGTTCTTCTTTGGTCACAAATTCCTTCTTCCTCCACAGATCTGAGAGGTAAACTATCCTATGCTCTTCTAATTTGCTTATAATGTCACTCCTTATGTCTAAATCATGAACCCATTTTGATCTTATTTCAGTATACGATATTAGGTGTGGCTCAGTGCCTAGTTTCTACCATTCTAGTTTCCAATTTTCCCACCAGTTTTTGTCAAATAGTGAATTCTTATCCTAAAAGCTGGGGTCTTTGGTTTGTCAAACATGAGATTGCTATAGTTATTGAGTATTTTGTCCTGTGAACCTAATCTATTCCACTGATTGACTTCTCTATTTCTTAGCCAATACCAAATGGTTTTGATGACCGCTGCTTTATAATATAATTTAGGTCTGGCACAGCTAGGCCACCTTCATTAGCATTTTTTTCATTAATTCCCTTGAAATTCTTGATCTTTTGTTCTTCCAGATGAACTTTGTTATTATTTTTTCTAGTTCTGTAAAGTAATTTCTTGGGGGTTGATTGGTATGACACTAAATAAGTAGATTAATTTAGGTAGGATTGTCATTTTTATTATATTTGTTCGGCCTACCCATGAGCACTTGATATTTTTCCAACTGATTAGATCTGACTTAGAATAAAGATTTTTAAAAGCACAAAATAAAATACATAGGTTTATAAAATATATTATAAAACATGCTCTATGGAAACAAACTTATCAAACTATTATGACAAAAAGTTCACAGACTCAAGGTTATGAATTCCTGATTCCAGCACTTTTCTAAAAAAGCCCTGTGAGACATCCCAATTTTACAGATGAGGAAACTGAGACCCAGAGAGATCAAATGACTTTTTTGTCATCAGGTATCAGAATCAGAATTTGAACACAGAGACTCTGGCCTTTAACTTCAGGATGCTGAGTCCCATCCACATCTACTTTAGTTATGTCTCTGACTAGATTTCATGTTTCACCTAACCTGTCCCTCCACTAAGTCCCAAGCTGGTTGAGGCTCCCTCCATCCCTCTCTCTGGCTCATTGACCACTGTCCCATCTTGTGAATCCCAGCTTGCTTTTGTTTATAAATAACAAGAGCAAAAATGTACCAGGGCCCAGGCACAGTATTTCCATCCGTAGTGTAATAAAAGGAACAGGGGATGAATTTACAGTCAGGGATTATAAAGCAATTGAGGCCATAAAACCATTCAGGTGAGGTCAGATAAAGATGAGAGGAGAAGTTCAGGAGTTCAGCACCTGAGGGACTTCTGGGAGGTTGGTGTCCTGTAAACGGCCATGGAACCACGTGTCCTTGGAGTCCACATTCCTGCTGGCCTGTGAGTCAGGTTTGGAGTCACAGAACTAGGACTGGAAGCAACTGCAGAGTTCTAAGTCTAGTTCTGCCTTTCCCTGAAGTGTCTCTGACCTCCAGGATTGCATGTGTGCATGCACGTGTGTTTGAATGCATGTAGTCTAAGTAAGGGAAGGCAGGATGCTGGGATAGTGAATCAAGGTTGGTCTCCCAATTGAGTACTGAAAAAAGTGAAGGACTCCTAGAGGCAGAGGTGAGGGAGGAATCCACTCAAGAAGGTGTAAGTTACGTTGAGATATGGTGATACAAGATGAAATGTCATGTATAGGGAACGACAATGGGCTGCTTCGATTGGAACAGAGAATGTGTGAAGAATAGTGACTGAGTGAGTGGAAAGGAAATGGATGTGAGAGATATTGGAGAGGTGGGATTAAGACTTGGAAATTGGATGGATATGGGGAGTGACAAAGGAGGAGTCAAAGGTAATTCTGAGATGGTGATTGGAAAAATGGTAATAGCCTCGATAGAAACACTAATACCTACAATTTATATAGTGATTGAAGGTTTCCAAAGGATACATACCCTGTGAAATAGGTGCTATTATTATCCCATCTTATAGCTGAGGCAACTGAGGCTGATAGAAGTAAAGTAATTTGCCCAGGAACATGTAGCTAGGAAGGATCTGAGTGAGAATTTGTCTTCCTCTTTCCTGATCCAGAACTTCATACACTAAGCCACTTACTAGAAAGTTAGAAAGAGGGACAGGTTTTTTTTGGGGGAAAGATAAGTTCTGGGTGACATATTGAGTTTAAGATACCTATGAAACATCTAGTGGGACATATGCAAGATAATCCAGAATATTATCCACTAAGCCACTTATTAGAAAGTTAGAAAGAATAGTTTTTTTTGGGGGAAAGATAAGTTCTGGGGAGACATGTTGAATTTAGGATACCTTTCAAATATCTAGGAGGAAATATGCAAAGTAGTTTGTGATGCAATCCTGGAGCTCAGAAGAGAGATGAAGTTTGCCCCTATAGCATCCCTATCTCTAATCTTTATTATATCTCATAATACAGTTATGTATAAATATCCATGAATTCACTATATAAAGGTGATAGTTAAATCTATGGAAATTGATGTGATCATCAAAAAAGAAAGTCTATATGTAGAGAAGAGCTTTGCAGCTAGGTCCTGGTACATTCTGAGTTAGCAGTGAGAGATGGATGATGACTGAGCAAAGGGAACTGAAGAGGAAGGTCAGACAAAAAGGAGAAGTACAAGGAGAGATCAGTATCTCAAAAATCCAGACAGAAGGAGGTGGAGATGATCAGTGGTGTCAAACACTGCCCTGAGGTTCAGAAGAATGAGGACTGAGGAAAAGCCATTCAATTTGATATTTTGAGATCATCGGTGACCTTGACCAGAGCAGTTATAATTGAGCAATAAGGGCAGAAGCCAGACTACCAAGGGCTGAGAAGAGTGAAAAGAGAGGTAATGAGTACAGATGGTTTTTTATAGGAGAGAAAGAGTTTCTTATCCCGTGGGCATGGTAGGGTCAATCGAAGATTTTTAAAATAAGTATGGCTTTGAACTTTGTGTGCTTATGGACAGCAATGAAGGATTTAGCAGATAGGGAGAAGGTGAAATTTAGAAAGGGATGGCAATGATCATAGGAGCAAAGGAGCAAAGGAGCAAAGGAAGAGATAATAGGCAACTAATAAATGCCATTATATATGTGTGTATATATACATACATGCAAAATATGTATACACATACATTTACATACATACACAGGAACATATACACACACATATATATATATACATATAGATACATGTATATCTATCCATCCATCTATCCATCTATCTATCTATCTATCCATCCATCCATCCATCCATCTATCCATCATCTATCTATCTATCTATCTATCCTTGTTAATACCGAATGATTTGGGAAAGAAGGAAGTCACTGTGAACAGTCTCTGTTTTCTGGTAAAGTAGGTGACCAGGAACTCTGATGGGATGCAAGGGGATAGGGAACAGGTTCCATGGGGTATTTAAGGAGAGAATAGGTTTTTCCTCTTTAAAGTCTCAATTCAGCCTTTCAATAAGCACTTATTAGGTCTCTGCTATGGATCAGACTCAGTGTTAAGCTCTGGAGATAGAAAGTCAAAATAGTCTCTTCCCTCAGAGCATATAATCTATTGGAGGAGACAAGATATATATAAATATAAGTATATATAATATACATAGCTCATGTAATATATATATATATATATATATATATACAATATAGATTTATATTATATATACACAACATGGATAGATATCCAATATAGACAATATATGTACTATATATATAGTATATGCTATATATAATAAACATAGATATATAATATAAATATATTACATATAATATATTAATATAGATACTATATATGCACACTAGAGATAGATAAAATATAGATACAAAATGATTTTTTGAAGGTGTCTTATCAACTGACAGGAGCAGGAAGGACTTAAAGGTATCAATTAAGCTGAGACTGGAAGCTAGGGATCCTGAGAAGTATGGGTGAGGTAGGAGTACTGTCAGGGAGAATGGCCTGCTCAATGGAACTCCAGGGTAAGTAGTCTAAATTCCTCCATCTGTGCCTCTTATAGTTCTATTTCACTCACTTTTTTGATCTCTTTTTTCTGGCCCTACTCCATCTTGTCCATGTATTTCCTAAAATATAGAAAAGTACTCCTGATGCTATCCGACCTGGGTAGAATGCAATGAAATTATCTTCTCTCTCATTCTGGAACCTCTGACTATCTTAATGCAGCTGATGAGAGTCTTAATGTTTCTAGTCATCATGCTACATATTGACCTTGCAATCCAGTCAAAATTCTAGAAAATTTTCATAGGATTTGTGCAAAACGGAACACACTAGCTACCCTTATCCCATTGTCTCCCACCATGGCATTGCCAAGTTTCATTGTAAAAAATCAATGTAGCATTGGTGAGCCTAATTATCTTGATTGTGTAAACTTGTATTTTTTTCCTGGGCAAAATCTTGTATATTAGGATGTGCTGCAATGAGCCTGATGTCTTGCAAACCAAATCCACCGAGAGGCAAGATGATGATTTTATACCATAGTGGCAACTGCGTTTGAAATACATAAAGAGCCCTTTCATTCCTTTTTCTATGTTGTGCCCCTGTCAGAAATCATGGGATTCTGGCAGTAAGCCCTGTAGTATCCTTCAAGCACAATGAGAAGATGATTCAGGAAAATCAGTACTATCTTAGTCTTTCTTTCTTTCTATTTTCCATAACAAAAGGGAGAACAGAATAAAATATTTAATGGGGAATTGAAACCTGAATTAAGAGATGAGATGGTAAGAGAGTATGCAGCTGCCATCTCTAAGATCAAGTCATCAGACCTAGATGAACTACATCTTTGACAACGGAAAGTGCTAGCAGATGTTCTTTCTGAGCTACTCTCAATGATCTCGGGGCTATTTGAATATCAGGGAGGTTTCATGGGAGTAATGAGGGCAAATGTTTTGCTTTTCAAAAAAAGAGCAAGAAGATGGCCATTTCAAACTTAACGTTGATTCCTGCTAAAATTCTAGATCCTTTTGTTGGATGTAGGAAACAAAGCAATGAACATTAAAAAATCAACAGAACATTGTGGAACAGGCTAACCCTCTTTCCTTTTATTAACAGATGGAACTGGGGATGCCATTGGGATTGTACATTTATTACTAAGGAAAGCATTTGATAAGCCCATCCGCTCTGTTTGTGTACAAGATGGAGAGAAGTGGATAAGATAAAGGTATAGTTTAGTGGTTTTGGTGCTGCTTGTCTGAATGCAAGGGCTATTGATTAGTGGTAGATCAGTGTCAACCCAGAAAGAAGCCTCTGTTCAGGGAGTGCTATGGGGATTTTTCCTTCAAAATGTTCTATTTCAGTTTTTTTATCAGTGACTTGTCTGAAAGTATGCACAGCATACTTATCAAATTTTCTAGTGAACCCAAGTTTGGAGAAATCCATGATATATTGACTAATAGATCCAACAAGATCTTGAAAATCAAGAATTATGGACTGCGATTTAATAGGAGTAAATGTAAGTTACTTTATGAAGGTTCAAAAATCAACTTCACAAGATGATGAGATGTTATGAGGAAGTAGTTTTTATGAATAAGACCTAGAATTTCTAATGAACTGCATTATGTCTTAGTAGAATAACATGGTAGGTCAAATACCAAAAGTGAACTGAAGTGGCAACGAGAAGCATGGTTTTTGGTGAGACACAGACAGAGAGAGAAGACAGAGACAGAGAAGATTGGAAGGAGAAGGGAGAAGGGGAGGGAGAGGGCAGCAAGCTAAGAAGGAGGGGAGAGAGAAAGAGAGAGAAAGAGAGAGGAGAGAGAGAGAGAGAGAGAGAGAGAAAGAGAGAGAGAGAGAGAGAGAGAGAAGGGAAATGTTGCTTGTTACTAGACTTGTTTAAATGGTCTCCAGATAAGTACTTGTCATTTTGTTGTTTGTTTTTCATTTCATTAGGAAAGGTGATGTCATGACATGCAAGAGAATTGGACTTAAGTGAGACAGATTTATGCAAATTCATCAGCCTCATTCTCTCCTCCAGAGCCATCTGACCCTAGTGGCAAAATATAGATCAGGATGACTGGTGATGACCCCAGATGCATTAGGTGACCTTGGCCTTTTTAAATTAAGTCTTTCCCAGGTCTCAGTTTGTCTGAAGCAGAGCCAATTCAGTATAAGAGGTAATAAAGGTATTGTGGAGGTAAGAAATGAGGTAGAGAATTGCCTGGTTTTCCTGCTTAAAAAAAATCAAATTTCAGGGGGAAGACCCTCAGTGTCTCTGGCCAGAATAGAAATAAATTGCCAGGAACGTTCTGAAGGCATTTGGGATTTGGCTACAAGTTAATCTGTATGACTGTTGAGTTCTTCCCTGACTATAAAATTCGATAAGTATGATTCTATGAAATGTTTAAGTATCTATAGATACTTAAAACTCTGATGGGCCACCCAGTAACAGCTGAATATTGAATATTTGTATGTGTTCAGATCCAGCTTCCTTAGATATGTCATAGATCCCCTTTCTCAATGACACATTGAAAATCCCATTTACTTGCCCATGAGGTAAAGTGGAATCATTCATCCAAATCATTCAGCAGAGATAGCAAGTTTTATAGGATCAAACTTAGAAGTAGAGGGGAGCTTAGAGGTCATTTAGTCCAACGCCTTCATTTTACAGAAAACGAAACAGATCTAAATGATTTTCTGATATATACATAAATAGTAAGTAACAGAGCTGAGATTTGAACTCAGGTCTTAAAGGCAAGTCTTCTGACTCTAGGGCAATGTTGCTTAGTAGATAGTGATTGGCTCTTGGAGCCAAGAAGTTTGAGTTCAAATCTTGCTTTTGATATGTACTGCTGATGACTGCGCGAGTAACTTAGCTTCTTAGTACCTCAGACAACTCTTAAAGACTAAAAAAATCAGAGAATGTATTTACCTGATTGACAGAATTTTTTTCACTGGAAATTCCCCCAACCACAGGTTTGCATTAGTAGTTACCACATAAAGTTGATGTAAGGCTCAAATGAGATAATATATGTAACTTGCTTTGCAAACCTTAAAAGCACTATATCAATGTCAACTATAATTACTATTTTTATGCTTTCTTCAAGCTCCATCTCAGTCTCACCCACTGAATTAAACCTCCCTTGATTACCCCAGCTCATAGTCATCCAAATAACACCCACACAACTATTTTCGGCTTATTTTGTCCCCACCAGATTTCCCTGGGAACCTCTGAATTTAGCTCCTGTCTACGTCTCCACAAAGATGAGTTTCCTTAAACTTCCCCTAAAGCACTTAACTTGGAATATCAGATACAGGAGAGCCTTAACTTCACCCTATAAAAAAAGTTCTAGCTGAAATAAAGAATTCATACCATGAATCCACTTATGTTCAAGATTGCTATCTTTCCCTCTCTATTAAAATCTACTTTCCTCCCAGAGATTTATATAGTCCTTTAGCCTTTTATTCTGTTAATTATTTCTACTGTCTTCACAATTCTTATTTCTATTTCAAACTATATAAGATCATCCCATTATGTTTTTATGTTTTCTTGGAAATCCAAAGAGTTCTGTACCTTATCAGATGTTGATTCATTTTTCTTCATCCTGGAATATTTATTCATGAACACATGGATGTGTTGAGCTGACTTAGAGGTCATATTCCCTTCTGTTATTGATATCTTCTTTGTTGGCATATCCTCCTATGCTTTGAGTTTCATAATTTCAGTTTTTATATGCCCCTATTGCTCACTTCCTGACTCCTTCCTTTTCAATTGCAGTTTCCCTGGGGACTAGGTCCCAAAGCCATAGCAGTTTCCTCTCTCACAGTACAATTCACATTTCAGCAACCCTAGTTTCTGTTCCAACTGACTTCCAACTGAGGGATAAAGCTGGGACCAACTGAATTCTGAACTCTTTCTCTTAGACTCGGTATAGTTCCACATAGCTGTACACATTGCACGGTTAACTCTCTTCCTTAGTTCTTTTGTTGTGCTACAATCCCAGTCAGTACAGGCTTCTGCCTTTTGGCTTTTGTTGGTACTGGGAAGTCAGAAGGCATAATTGGTTATTTTTTTCTCCCTTATTTAATTATTTTTTGGAATACATATAAATTTCTTTTTAGCATTCATTTAAAAATGAGTTCCAAATTTTCTTCCTCCCTTCCTGAAAAGGCAAGCAATTTTTATATAGATTAGATATGCATAGTCATGCAAAAACACATTTCCATATTAGTCATGTTGCAAAAGAAAACAGACCAAAACAAAATCCCCACCAGAAGAAAAATAAAGAAAGTGTTTTGTTTTTTTTTAAAGGCTTCAATTTGCATTCAGATTTCACTAGTTCTTTCTGTGGAAGTGGATTGCACATTTCATTTAGAATTACTAAATTCATTGTATTATTGAGAATAGCTAAGTCATTCACAATTGAGCATCATACGGGTTGCTGTTATTGTGTACAGTGTCCTTCTGGTTCTGCTCACTTCACTTTGCATTAGTTCATATAAGTCTTCCCAGGTTTTTTTTTTAAAGCTTTCAATACTTGAGTTCCATTGCAAGCTCACTGGTCAGCATGTACAGTCCTGGAAGTATAGTGGGCTATGGGAGAAAGAGTGCTGAGTGAACATGTTAGAAGCTAGAAGTTAACCTTCTCTACTGTGAGTTCATCAAATTTTATTTTGTTGAGTTTCTTGGTGTCTTAGACCATGGGAGATAGATGAAATTGCTTTATCTCTGATTAATAAATTCTATTTTGGAAAAGTTTGGGAAATTGTAAAGATCAGAGAAAATATTTACTCTTCCAAATTATTGTTTATGTTTTGTCAGGCTTTAGCTTTTAGTATATCCCACTTCTCTGATCCCAAAGGGGGAAAAAAACTTGGAATTTATAGAAAATCAATCTATTATAAAATGTGAATCCCTTCTTTCCATGGGGGTCTATATAAGCTATCAGTCTTATGATAATATCTTAAGGCTTTGAATTCTGATTTAGAAAAAATATTGAAATTTTGGTTGCTTTTGAATCATTGGAATAATACTCTAGAGTAGGAGAAGTCCAGATCTATTCCCCTAATTGTGGCTGGGTCCATTACTACTTAGTTCCAGACCACAAACTTGCTTCTCTAGTTTTTTCTAGTACAAATGATCCAGAATCTATTTGCTGTGGCTCACCACTGTTTTTACCTATTACCATTCCATGCCCCCCAAAGCCAACCCACTTCAGTGGGTTCAGCTAATTAATATGACATAAATCCTAGTTGAAGATATGAGTCTCCCCTAAAGCTCTAATCTTAGTTTCTTAAAAACAATGACCACATCATCACCCCAACATAGCAGCAACTACAACTAACACTATTACCACCATCATCACATCTTCTTCCTCTTCTTCCTGCTCCTCCTCTTATAGCACCTTCTACAAAAGGAACCCCATAAACACTAACGTGAGAATGAAGTCTTAAAAATGTCTCCCTGTGGCCACAGTGCATAATGGATAGAGGATTGAACTATAATCAAAAAGATCTAGTATTCTTTTGCAGAATTACATCTGCCATGCTGAGCAGGCCTAGAAAGCTACTGCCTCAGTTTACCCATTTGTAAAAGGATACTATATAATTGAGAGTATATGCCATGTAAAGTCCCTTTACGTTCTAACATTTTGCATCCTATCCAAGGGGATGAATTTTCTTTCTCTCTTTTTATTACTCTTTTGCACTAATGCTGGGAGAGCAGAAAATGTCAGAGTTAGGAGGGCCAGTAGACTAGAAGACAGAATGTTAAATTTGGGATGAACTTTGGGATCATGGAATCCATCTGTCCAATTTGAAAGATTTATTTTTGTTTATTTTACCTAAAGAGAGACAACATAGCATGGTGGCTAGCTCCTTAAGTTTCTAAATTGCAGAGAGAGTGTCAGCTTGCATTGGTTGGGAGAGTATCATCATTTGAGAGTTCCTGATATCAAGAAAATCACACATTCAATATCTTTAGTCACTAGGAAAATGAGATCAGCTCTCATGTCATGGAACTCAGCTCCTTTCCTCTTTGGGTTCCTTACCCGAAGAAGCAGAATCCCTGGTCCATAAAAACTACATTTGGTTCCTGAGATTTCTGGGTTTCAGAAAGTGCTTTAAAGCCAGAATAAGCTACAACAGGAACCCATAAGATTGAAACTTAACCTGTGGGTTGGAAGAAAGCCTGTGGACTGGAAGATGTGTTCTCTAGGGCGCTGTATATGGAAGTCTGGCTGCTTGTGTATGGACTGTAACTTCCCCAGAGATCCAGGACAGCTTAAGCCAGGTGTGGGGAAAGGAAATGTACTGCTCCTGGTTCAACAGATAATAGTCATGATGGTCCAACCTGGAACTTTGAACTCTGGTGCAACGAAAGGGAAAGATGTTGATTAAATAGCACAAGAGATTCTCCTTAGCTTTGATATATTTAAGACAAGCCCTTTCCTCTCTCTGAGCCCAAGTTACCTCATTTGTAAAATGGAAGTTGGACTAAGTGAAAGGTCCTATTCAATCATGGCATTTTATGTGATATTATAGGAAAAACACTGGATTTAACATCAAGAGATTTAGGCTTAAATCCTGGTTTTGATTTTTACTACCTGTACATCTGTTTACGAGCAATTTAACCTGCATGAGCCTAAGTTTCTTCCTTCATTAAATGGAGATAATATACTTTGTACTATCTATTTTTTGTATATGAGATAAGTGTCCTTGTAAATCTGAAGGTGCTATAAAAAGTGAGTTACTCTTATTATAAGATTCCATAGTCTTTTTATTTAGACAATTACAAGAGAATTGGCCAGTTTTACCATTGTATGCAAATTTTGGTCTATGTTATTTCTAGTCACCAAAGGAAAAATGCTAAATTTTCAAGGAGAAGTATGTTTTAATCTTCTTTTGCCAAGGCGCCCTGGATGAGAAGTCTATGATTAGAGAAATTAATTTTCAGTAGTCTGCTGTCAGGATTTATAAAACACTAACAGCTTAACTCCTGTTCTAATATTATGTCTACTATGTTTTCTCTCTTTTCATATGGAGATTTCTGGGAATGTGTCACTGGGATAATTCTATTTGTCACTTTATTTGTCCGAATTTCACTATCATTTTCCATTAAATGCTGAATGACATAGTCCTTAGTCACAAGGAGTTTACATGTAGCAGGGTGGGTGAGTGAGATAGGGCAGATATTCAAATAACTGTCAATTGAACTCTTCTAAGGGAAGAGTAGGGAACTAAATAATGACTAGAAGAAAACCTGAGAAAGGAAAGATGGTATTAGTCTTAGGGTATCAGGGAAGAATCCAGAGAGGAGACGCTATCTGAGGAATGAGAAATATTTTGAAGTAATATTTTGAAGAAATATTTGAAGTAATGAAGAAGGGCAAGAAATGAAACTGGTTATCACCATTGTCTGCAAAATGCATCCATTCTATGGTAGCTCAGTGCATCAGTCAGTAAGTCAACATTAATTAATAGAATATGAGAGTTTTCTGCTAGAGTAAAAAATATATATAAAGAAGAGATGGATCACAAAGTGGTGAACTATTGATAAATATTGGATCAAAGTGGCCCCACTTATTTGTGGGGGATGCAAAG
This sequence comes from Sarcophilus harrisii, assembly GCF_902635505.1. Classification (NCBI taxonomy): domain Eukaryota; kingdom Metazoa; phylum Chordata; class Mammalia; order Dasyuromorphia; family Dasyuridae; genus Sarcophilus; species Sarcophilus harrisii. The sequence goes on from NC_045430.1 coordinate 16,281,285, forward strand.
ATAATGATTACTTTTTATCCTTCTCTCCCAGAGACATACTGCTATATCTCCCATGGTTTCAAAGTATCCTAAAGGGCTTATAAATATTTCTCCTTCTCTCCCAGAGACATACTGCTATATCTCCCATGGTTTCAAAGTATCCTGAAGGGCTTATAAATATTTCTATCTCCCTACAGTGATTGATTTGAGTCCCTGCTGGTAACATTCCCTTCCTTGGTAGGAGGCCAGGTGTCATTCAACCACTTAGTATCAATTACCTTCTACAAAGAGCTATTTTTTCCAAAGATACAGAAAGAACAAATATACAATAATTCTTTCCCCCAACACCCGGGGCATACGCTTCCCTATACCTCCTCTGTCTCTGAAGGAAATACTTTTGAAACTGAGTTCAATTCCTACATTATATCAGTCCCATCAAATTTATGTCTAGATATGGAACAACGGTCAGAAGAACCTGAACCTGCATCCCAGATAATGGTAGGCTGAGTGAGGTCTTGAAGGTCGCTGCCAAAGGTTGCTTTTTGTTCTTCAGGTCTTGGTTGCTGAGCTGGCTTCAAAAGCCAGCCTGAACTCTGACTTCTAGATTACTCTAGTTCTTTCTCCCAATCTTAGGAAACTCCCAAGGTCAAAATAATCTCATCAAATAGAAATAAGGCAAAAGAGGGGGTAGCTGAAGTTTCTAGGTCTTTACGAAAGTCTCCAAAGCCAATCGAAAAATCTATTCTTTAAAACATGGTTAGCTGACCAGAACCAGTTACAGAATGTCTACACATGCTCCATATCCTCCCAAACTGGTTCTAGGCAGCCTAACCATGTGTGTTGAAGAGGAAGCCGTTTGATTGGCTTCTGAGTTATTCAAAAAGGATTGGAAGTTTTAGGCACTTCCTTTCTATTTCATTAGGTGACTCTTAGACTCATCAACACTGGATTGAGACTGTAAGAGGAGAAGCCAGGGGTCTTCTATATATACTTTGATCTAGGGGTACCCCAATGTTCCAGAAAGGGTTTTGTGGCCAGCTCAGTATTGAAACCCCAAGGAATGAGGAGTGACCCTCTAGACCCAAGTCACTTGAAACTAAAGTGAAAACTTACCCAGCATTCCTGCTGTATCTGAACATGAATTTGGTAGAATCAATACTCTTTAGGAGCCAAGCTAAAATTTGAGCCTGTTTCTCAAGCCTGGAATGGCATACAGAGGAGTATATTCCTGAGGTCTTTTTTTTTTTTGAGAGGTGGAGAAGAATATTATTACATTTGCTCTTTCCATATCTTTGAAGTACATATTTCTTTGTAAAAATGAATTGATATTAAGAATAGAATTGGAGCACAAATTATTGTGCTCCAGTGGGGAAAACACAAATGATGGGGACTTGAGTTGATGGAAGTTGAAAAAAGATACTCACTAAATCCTTGGAGGATACTTAGAACCCTGAGGGGGAGATTACTAATCTGGCTCTGGGAGAAAGGGCTAGAGTATATATGCTACTTTTTTATTATTCAGTCACTTTAGTCATGTCTATTATCCATAACCCCATTTTGGGGGTTTCTTAGACAAAGCTATTGGGTTGTTTGTCGTTTCTTTATCCAACTCCTTTTACAGATGAGGAAACTGAGGCAAACAGGGTTAAGTGACTTGGGGTCACACAGCTAGTAAGCATCTGAGGCCATACTTGATCTCATGGAGATGAGACTTCCTGATTCCAAGTCTAGCCCTCCATCCACTGTACTCCCTAGTTTCCTGTATTTATTACCATATATAAAAAAAAACAACATTGAAGGGAAAGGTGGTAACATTTCAAAAGATCATGAAAGACTTGAGGTGAATCTTTATTTTATTTTATTTTTTTATGTGATAAACTTTGGAGAAAATGAGAGATTTTAAGAAGAAGGGGTGAGGAGAATAATAATTCTAGGGACTGAAGAGAACCTATGCAGACCTTCTATTTCTCCATTAAGCCCAGGGTTATGGGATGAGTCAGTATTGCCTTCAGGGATTCCATTGTGGGGAGTTTTCTACTATGAGGGAAGGGGAGGGAGGTGTTGCAGTAGATAGCAGAATCAGGTTGGGAATCAGAGGAACTTAGTTCAAGCCTGTTATTTCCTGTGTGACTTTGGATAACTTTTATATCTCTAGGACTCAGTTTCTTTCTCTGTCAAATAAAAGATTTAATTAGATACCCTTTGAAATGCTTTCTGGCTCCTTTAATTACTGTGAACCAGAGGAGGAACATGCTCCTGAGAGTGGTGATCGAGGATGATGTTGATGGCCCTTTAACATATTCCCCTTGATGAAGCCTTGGACTGCCATATTTCTTCATTTGACTCCTTCTTTCCTCCCCACCCAATCACCCTTCTTCCCTATTCCCTCAACACCCCTTCTAGTTTTATGATCTCCTTCAAATAACATCTTAGGACTCTAGGAGAGATAAGAGCCACTGTGTAATTACCTGGGAGCTATAAGCAATTTAAATTGGTTAGAATTCTAATTACCCGAAATCACTTTATTGCCTCCTGGAGATAGTGGGGCTGTTCTCACTCCCTCACTCACACGGGGTGTACCTTCCCCCTTCTTTCCAAACAGCCCCTCCCTCCAGCTACCCAAGGGGTCACAGAAAGGCTATGGCCAAATGCCAACACATTGGAGATAAGTCACCAGATTGGGCAAAATGATGATTCATAGAGCATCTTGGAGACAGCCACGGCTGTGGGATGGAAGCACTTCAGAGACTGTCAAATCTGCCAGGATCAAAGACTTTGGAAATGGAAGGGGGCCTTTGTATTTCTTCCCACCCAATCTAGCTGATGAATCAACTCTTGCCACTGTGTTTCCAAAGCTGGAATATTTTCCTTCTCACATGTGGTCCTGGCTCTCATCGATGGCTCTCAAAGCTTAGCTCAAGAAATATTTACACCATGAAGCCTTTTCGAATTCTCCTACCCTCATTAATTGAGCATATGCTGTCTCTCCAAGTAGAGTAGATACTCTTTGAGGGCAGGGACTATTTAATTTCTCTTTGTATTCACAGTGTACAGTAGGCATCCAGTAACTACATGTTGACTGATCAAGATGTTGGGTCATGTCAAAGATTGTACAACTGGAAATGATCATAGATTTTACCTGATCTGGGCATTTATAACCATGGATAGATGCCAGGAAATCCATGAGGAGTAGGAAGAAAAATTCATCTTTATTTTCACACACCCTTTATTTCTTTCAGAATTCTATTTTATTTTATTTATTTAAAAACATTATTCTGAGAATGATGCCCATAGATTTCACTGGAGTGCCCAAGGGGTCCAGTGCACACAGTTTTGGTTGAGAACATCTGCTATATACAATTATTTTATACCCCTCAGTTTTATGGATAAAGAAATTGAGAAATGTAGAGGTCAAGTAACTTGCCTGTGGTTTCACTGGTAATAAATGGCAGAGCTAGAATATGTAGCAGTGGTGATAATTGAACTCAATTCCTTTGGTTCCAAATCCTGTCATCTTTCCACTTAGTAGGTCTTCCAGTAGGAAACCAATGACCATATTTTACATAATTTCAACTTTAAATATTATGAATTTGAATACATGGGACTGATTCAGGGAATTCATTATTTGTACTTATTGGAGTCTTGTTGTATCTATCATGGCTACCAGCTTTAAGCATTGGATAATGGGATTTCTCTATAAAGGTTCTTTTGGGGAAGGAAGTAGTTGGAGTAGAAATGCATCTGTAGGCCTGCTCACTCAGATGCCTTATTCCTTTTTAGAACCCATGCTTTCTCTAGAACAAGAGTCTTTAACCCTTTTTTGTGGGTCAGCTTGAGTAAAGGCAATAATCATGCTTTTAAATGCATAAAATTAAATATATAGGAGCAAAAAGGGAACTAAATATATTGGAATAGTTATTAAAATGTTGAAGAAAATGAGGGAATTGTGGAAGATGGTAAAATAAGGGAGGAAACTATCTGGCTCTCCCATTCACCTTTGCCCTATCTCCAAATACCTTAAAATAATGCCTCTAAAATAAATTTTAGAGTGGCAAAAAATTGAAAGTCAGAGTAAAGTAGCTGTCCAGCCTAACACAATTTGGGAGGATATTAGGAAAGCTCTGACCTGGGAGGAGGGGTCAGAATGGGCTAGGCTGGCTTGATAATTAAGAGTCAATAAATAGTAAGGCTCATGGCATGTGGGTTGGTAAAGCCTCAGCTTCAGGAGCTTTTTTTCCTCATGGAGGATTTGAGGATTAAGTGGCTGATCAGAGAAAGATTGCAGGGCTCTCTTGCTGCTGGACATGGGGTCTAAATGTACTGACTAGACAGGGTCCTAGGCTATGGCTGCAGGTGAGAAGGAGTGAGAACAGGTATATGAGTTGGAGTGTGTGTGTGTGTGTGTGTGTGTGTGTGTGTGTGTTGGGGCTTTGCTCACAGGAAAAAGGAATCCCTGGTTTGGCTCCAAGGAAGGGAGTGAGAAGATGCTTGTGGCTGTCACCTGGACCATAAGGACAAGAGTGTTTATGGAGGTGGTGATGCTAGTCTCAGAAGTAGAGAGGATTACCTGAGGGCACTCACAGATCAAGCTGTTAGCCAGAGGAACAGTGAGGAAACCTGATCTTGGAAATGAAATACTGGATGAACCAAAATGTCAAAGTCTCCCAAGAAACAGCAGCATGAAAAACCAGGAGCCTGAGACATTCTTTCTCACACCCCAGATTAAGATAAACCTGATTAAGATAAAGTTAACAACTAATAAATAGGCTGTCAAAAATGAGTAAAAGACCAAGAAAGAACCTGACCATAAACAGCTACTATGGTGATAGAAAAGATTAGGATTCAAACTCAGAACAAGACAAAACAGCTTCTTGTAAAATTGCAAAGAAAAATGTAAAATGGAGGGGCAGCTAGTTGGTACAGTGGATAGAGTACCAGCCCTGAAGTCAGAAGTTCAAATCTAGCCTCAGACCCTGAACACTTCCTGGCTAGGTGACCCTGGGCAAGTTACTTCACCCCAGTTGCCTCTACAAAAAAAAAAAAAAAAAAAAAAGAAAAGAAAAATGTAAAATGGTCACAAGCCCTTAAAAAGAGTTCTTAGAAGAGCTTAAAAAGAACTTTAAAAACAAAATTAGAGAGAATTAGAAAAAATGGGAAAAGAAATAAATGTAATAAAAGCAAGAAAATTATGAAAAGAAATTCAACCAATTGGAGAAAGAGATCTAAAAACTTTCAGAAGAAAACAACTCCTTTAAAATTAAAATTGGACAAGAGGATGCTAATGCTTTCATAAGATATCATAGAATGATAAAACAAAATCAAAAGAATGAAAAAATAAAAGAGAATGTGAAACATCTCATTAGAGAAACAACTGACCTGGAAAACATATTGATGAAAAATAATATAAAAATTATTGGATTACATGAAAGTATGATTTAAAAAAGAATCTAGATACTATATGTCAGGAAATTATTAAGGAAAATTTCCTTGAAGTTCTAAAGCTAAAGAATAAGATAAACATTGGAAAAAAATCAATTGATAACTTCCTGGAAGAGATTCCCAAGTGAAAACTCACAGGAATATTATAGCTAATTTTCAAAGCTCCCAGGTCAAGGAGAAAATATTACAAGGAACTAAAAAGTAATAATTTAAATAGTATGGCCAGAATAACACATGATTTAGCAGCTTCTACATTAAAAGACTGAAGCGTGTGGAATGCAATATTCTGAAGAGCAAAGGAGCTCAGTTTGCAACCCAGAATGACCTATCTAGCAAAGTTGAGTATAATCCTGCAAAAGAATATATGAACTAAAGGACTTTCAGGTATTCTTGAGAAAAAGATCAGAACTTAATAAAATATTTTACTTTTGAGTAGCAAGAGAAACATAAAAAGATAAATATAGAAGACCCTTTAAAAGGGTTTAAAAATATATTTAAACCTTTTACTTCTTATATGGGAAAATGTTACTTATAACTTAAGAATATCAGTACTAAAATACTTTGAAAGAGTATACGAGAGAGAGAGAGAGAGAGAGAAAGAGATAGAGAGAGAAAAAGAGAGAGAGAAGAGAGAAACAGAAAGAAGAGAGACAGAGACAGAACAGAGAGAGAGAGAGAGAGGGAGAAAGAGGGGGGGTGAGAGAGAGGGGGAGAGAAAGAGAGAGAGAGAGAGAGAGAGAGAGAGAGAGAGAGAGAGAGAGAGAGAGAGAAAATAGTATGGAAAGAACTATGCAACTGGTAATCATAACACTAGATGTGAATCAAATGAATTCACCAATAAATCAGAAACATAGTAGAATGGATAAGAAACCAGAGCCCAACAATATGTTGTTTACAAAACCACATTTAAAAAATGAGAGACACATATAGAATAACAATAAAGGACTGGGGTAGAATTTATTACACTTCAGCTGTTGTTAAAAAACAGTAGAGGAAACAATCATAATCTCAAAATTAAAGCTAAAATGGATTTTATTACAAAAATGGACAAGAAAACTGCATTTTTTAAAAAAAAGGTCTCATGGAAAATGAAGTAATATCAATACTATATATAATAATATTTACCAAATGATATAGCATTCAATTTTTTAAAGGGAAGGGTAAATGAATTACAGGTGGAAATAAATATCTAAACTATAATAATGAGGGACTTCGACCCTTCCTTCTCAGAACATGTAAATCTAACTAAAAATGAATAAGAAGTCAAGGAGATGGACAGAATCTAATATAAACTACATATGATAGACATCTGGAGAGAATTGAAGGGGATCCAAAAGAAATATATCTTTTTTCTCACTTGTGCATGGTGCCTTTATAAAAATTAATATATATTAGGTCACAAAAACCTTATAGTTAAATGCAGAAAAACAGAATTGTTAAATGCCTTTTTCAGATAATAATACAATAAAAATATATTTGATAAAGGACCACAAAAACACTGATTAAAATTAATTAGAGACTAAATAACCTTATCTTAAAAACGAGTGGGTTAAAGAACACATCGTAGAATGAATAAAAATTTTATTAAAAAGAATGATTATGAAACAACATATCAAAACTTATGGGGTGCCACAAAAGCAGTAATCAGAGGAAAAAGTTGTATTTCTAAATGCTTACATCAATAAAATAGAGAAGTAGTAATTGGGGATGTAATTAAAAAAACTAGACAAATTACAAATTACAAATCTTCAATTAAACATCAAATTGGAAATTCTGAAAATTAAAGACTGTAAATAGAAATATAATAAATAAATTAAAAGAATATGGAACATACTACCTATCAAATTTATGGGTAGGAGAATAATTTATGAATAGAGAGCATTGTGAGATATAAAATGACTCATTTTGATTACATTAAATTAAAAAAGGCTTTGCATAAATAAAACCAGTGTAGTCTTCCAGAAAGCAGAAAATTTGGAAAAAATTTAATAGGCACTTTTTTTTTTTGGATAAAGGCCTCATATCTGTTACAGAGAAAATTTTGTCAAATTTATAAGAAAATGGAAAATATTTTCCATTGACAAATCTTCAAATGATATGAACAGGCAGTTTTTTTGGCAGAAAAAAATCAAATCTGTACATAAATCATATAAAAAACTAATCTAAATCACTGTCAATTAGAGAAATGTAAATTAATGCAACTTTAAGATACCATCTCATACCTATTCAATTGGCTAAAATGATAGAAGAGGAAAATGACAAATGTTAGAGGGGATGTGGAAAAATTGGCACCCTAATAATACATTGTTGGTAGAATCATGGATCAATCTAACTGTTTTGAAGAGCAATCTGGGCTTATGTCCAACAAATTGTAAAACTATACCCTTTGACCCAGTAATGTTTTTAATACCATTGGGTTTGTCTCCTAAGATGATCAGAGAAAAAGGAAAAGAATCTATTGCTCTAAAATAGTGAGTTGTTGATCAGTTGGTTTTCAGTCATGTATTTCTCTTCATGACCTCATTTGGGATTTTCTTTGCAAAGATACTAGGATGATTTGCCAGTTCCCTCTCTAGCTCATTTTACAAATGAGGAAACTGAGGCAAGAAGGCCTAAGTGACTTGTACAGATTCAAACAGCTAGTATCTGAGGTAAGATTTGAATTCAGATCTCTCTGACTTCAGGCCAGATACTTTATCCATCTACCTGCCCCAAATATTTATAGCAGCTCTCTTTGTGGTAGGAAAGAACTCTAAATTGAGAGGATGCTCATCATTTGGGTAAATGATTGTACTGGAATACTACTGTGCTATAAGAGATGATGAGCAGATTGTTTTTTTTTAGCAAAATATGAACAGACTTGCATGAAATAATGAAGATTGAAATGAACAGAACCAAGAGAATGCCCAGATACTGGAACCATTCCCATTAGCCTGAATGCTATTTCTGTTCCTGGAGAAAACAAGTTACTTCCAGTTGCTGACCCCTTTCTTTTCTAGCTATCTAGGAATTTTGCAAAAAGTTCTAGAGAGGCAGACTGGGTCATTTCTCTACTAATTCTTTTTTTAGGAAAGATTTTTTGCATGTCTTCTGTTTCCTTATTTTATGTCTATGACCAAAAGTGTTTAATATGACATGCTATTTGATGTCTAACAATAGCCAGGCCAGCTGAATAATGATCAAGTATCAGTGAAAACTGAAAATACCCAATTCTTATATTGATTCATCTTGGATTTCTTGAATATATTTTGTCTGATGAAATAGCAAATTTGACACTTCACATCTCAAAGGTCCATGACCCAAGAAGAACAGTTATTGTTGTTTGGTTCATATAAATCAGAAGAATTAATTTTATTTTTATTTTTTTAATGAACAATGAATTCAATTTATTTATTTATTTATTTATTTTATATTTGTTATACATTTCTTTTTTTTTTTTAAATAGCTTTTTATTTACAAGATATATGCATGGGTAATTTTACAGCATTGACAATTGCCAAACCTTTTGTTCCAATTTTTCCCTTCCTTTCCCCCACCCCCTCCCCTAGATGGCAGGATGACCAGTAGATGTATACATGACCAAACCATTATTTTGCTGTAGAAAAAGAATCAAATCAGAAGAATTTAACCTTTCTTTTGTGACTGGTAAAGCTGATAGTCTCTTTCTCTTAATGATGTGTATAATTGCATTAAATAAAATACATGGGATTATGAAGGAAACCAAAATAATAAAAACTATCTATATACACATTTATGGGCAATACATGTTCCTGTGTATATATTTGTATATATGTCTGTTCTCACAATAGCATATATACATATCTAACACAATCTAATGAGTACACATTAGTTCATGAATCAATGCTTAAGAATCCTTGATATCCACTTCTTTTACATTACCAGTGTAATTGAGAGGCAATAACCCTAGACTAGGAGTTAAGTTATGGTTCTAGTTGGTTAACTATAACTATGGTCCTGTTTAATTATCTATAGTTCGTTAATCATGTCTCCAGTGCTATCTTAATGACTACTTTTCCATATGATCCTGTAAAAGTCATTTCTTTTCTGGACTTTATTTTCCCCCTTCTCTAATTTAATGGCTTCTCTAATTTTAACATCATTTAAATAAAAGATTTCTAAGGTTGCCTTCGGTTTTATAATGAATTGTGAATTACACTGACATGTTCTCTCATTTTTGTAATGTCACCATAGTACCCAGATTAAGGACCCTTCCTACTCACATTTGGACTGTGTGTGTGTGTGTGTGTGTGTGTGTGATACAAAAGCTGCTGTTTGGATTTGCAGTCCTTCCACCAGGATGATTGAATGAATGTACATCTTCATATCCACAAGGAAAGGAACTTTTTCTAACCCAGTTTTCCTTCTGAAGGGCTGGAGTCTAACGAGGGACAGATGGCAGAGGAAATATAACCCTAATAACATCCTCCCCATCCTTCTTTCCCTAAACTCTGTAATCTCATCTAGAGAATGGATTGGATGCAGTAGGGAGCTGGACTGGGATGAAAGATTCAGATTGAATCTCTAAAGGTTTCTAACAAGATTCCCAAACTAATCTAACTAACCGTGAAATCTGATCTTGAACATGTCCCCTCTGGGAAAAAGAAGGTTGGGCTGGGGAGGGGGGGACGCGGAAAATAACAACTTCTTGTGAACGCAGCCAAATGTAATCATGGATGGCTGGCCATCAATTGTGTTGATTTCATTAGTGTTTGTTATCTTTTAATTAAGCTCTTCTAATCTTTTTTTTTTTAGTTTGTTCATTTGCTTTGGTTAGCTTTCGTTTTCTTCTTTCTAGCCCATGGTTCAGCAGTTATTATGCCCTCAACCTGGTGAAAGACAAACACATATTTATCTCTTTCAGAAGGAGAATTTAGGGTGGGGGAGACAGAGGCTGTTGAATCGGAACCCAGAGGCAGATGCTACTTCCTATGGCCAAGGCTTGGTGTTTCATCTGAAAAATAGGGTCATAACTGTCAGATTTCCTAAGGAAGAACAAAGACTCTTAGTCTGAATATTTTTAAATCCTAAGCATCACAAATAGGGATGGAGCCTGAGAGGAGGTGGCTAAAGAAGGAAGGACCAGTCCTGAGAGAGAAATATGATCAGCCACAAAATTTGCCCTTAAAATTCAGACCAAGGGCTTTCTTCTCTATGAAACCTTTCCTGCTTGCTCTGATCATAGCTGTAGTGCCTTCCCCTCCCCAAATTAACTTGGTATTTATTTGGTATATATAAATTTATATATAATATATAAATATATATACCAAATAAATATTATTATATAATATATTCATATATTATGTATATATATTCGAAATATTCATACCTCTTTGGGTTCCATTTTTATCTCTCTTGACATTTCCTTCCAAGCCTTTTCACCCGGTGAACTTCTTACACTTGCCCCTGCAGCTCCTTTTTCTGATCAGCTGGTTCACATATTCATCCCTCTCCTGGCTCCAATCTTTGAACTTTCTCCATCAGCTTCTTTTTATCTCCATTAGAATGTAAGCTCCTTGAGGACAAGGATTCTTTCCCTTTTGCTTTTGTATTAATAGTGCCTGATATATAGTTGGGGCTTATATACTTGTAGACTGATAGTGTGATAGACTTATAAATACAGTAATAATTTAAATATACATACACATATATAACCATTTCAGGTTTACAAGCATTTTTCTTTTGATGATCAATTATATGCATGAAGATTCTCATTTTCTAGTCCATGTTTCATATCAACTCTTCCTTACAGGATAAATAGAAATTCCCGTTAGTCTTTTTTTCACTGGATAACATGACCTCCAGACTTTTTTTGCATGTTTTTGAAAGGAATATTTTATTCATGGTCTCATTATTAGCAGGTAGCAGTTGCTACCTTCCTGACCCCACAGTAGACCAAATTTCTCTCTGTGATAATTCAATCTTCCTTCTGTTTTTATCAGCCAGTTCAATCAACTGGACCTTAAAACTTTCAACCCATTTCCTTGATACACAATCTCTAAATCACATATTTTAGGTAGAATTTCAGTATGTCTTTGGAAGCACAGTGACTTTGGGTTAAATCACTTAAAGTTCTTTATAATTTTGCTCCTTCCACTTTTCTGGTTTTCTTATACTTTAAGTCCCCACAAATATCGTGACCGTGGTCTCCTTGATGTTTCTCACACAAGATACTCCATCTTTCTTCTCTGGGTCTTTTTACTGGCACAATTCCATAGCTGGAACTCTCTCCCTCCTCATCTCTACCTTCTGTTTCCCTGGCTTCCCTTAAATGCAAACTACTCTACAGGAAGTTTTCTAATTTTTGTGAATGCCAGGATATCCCGCCTTGTTTATTCTTCCCAGTTTATTCTGTCTATATCTTATTGGTACAAAGTTGGTAGGATGTTGTCTCCCCCACCAGATTATGAACTCCTTGAGAATAGTAACTGGATTTTGCCTTTTTTTGCAACAACCTCACTTAGCACAGTATCTGGCACATATAATAAATGCTTATTGACTGACTTATTTTTCTTTTTTTTATTAAAGTTTTTTATTTTTCAAAATATATGCATAGATAATTCTGCAACATTATTGCTTGCAAAATCTTGTGTTCCAGTTTTTCACCCTTTTCTCACCCCACGCCCCAGATGACAAGTAGTCCAACATATGTTGAGCATGGTAGAAATATATGTTAAATCTAATACATGCATACATATTTATACAATTATCTTGCTGTACAAGAAAACTCAAATCAAAACAGAAAAGAAAATGATGAATAAAATAAAATGCAAACAAATAATAACAAAAAGAAGGAGAACGCTATGTTGTGAACCATACTCAGTTCCCACAGTCCTCTCTCTGGGTGTAGAAGGCTCTTTTGATCACAAAACCATTGGAACTGGCCTGAATGATCTCATTGTTGAAAAGAACCACGTCCATCAGAATTGATCATATTGCTGTTGCCGTGGGCAATGATCTCCTGGTTCTGCTCATTTCACTTAGCATCAGTTCATACAATTGACTGACTTATTGACAGAAGTATATGAATGCGCAGATGTTGCCAATTCTTGGTCTGGCTTTTCTTTGTATTGGTGATTGAATTTCAGTTTTTTTCCTCTGTAACAATGAGATAATAATACCAAATCTATCAATTTCATAGGGTTATTTCTGGACTTAATTGTTCAAAACAATTTAAAGCAGTTCTTTTTGTGGTGGCAAGGGATTGGAAATTGAGAGGATGCATCAATTAGGGAATGAATAGATTGTAAAATGTGATTTTAACTGTGGTGCTATAAGGAATAATGAGCAGAATGCTGTCAAAAAAACTTTAAAAGACATGCACTGATGCAAAATGAAGTAAGCAGAACTAGGATCATTGTACACAGTAAAAGCAATTTTGTATGATGGCCAACCATGAATGACCTAATTGTTCTTAGCAATACAATGATCCAAGACTATTCCAAAGGACTCATGATGAAAAATGCTGTCCTTCTCCAGATAAAGACCTGATGGCATCTGAATGCAGATTGAAGCATACTTACAAAAAAATAATTTTCTTTTTCTTTTTTAGGGGAGAGGGTAGTGGTCTGTGTTTTGTTTTATAATATAACTAATGTGGAAATATGTTTTGTATGATTGCACATGTGTAATCTTTATCAACTTGCTTGCCTTTTCAATCGGGAGAAGGGGAGAGATGGAGAAAATTTGGAACTCAAAATTTAAAAAATCAAATGTTTAAAATTGTTTTTACATGTAATTTTAGGGAAAAATATAAAAACAAACAAAAAAGAAAAGTACTTTTCCAACTTGTGAAGTGCTACAGATGATAGGATAGAGTTAACAGAAATGACCAGGATAATGAAAGAAGACTCCCAAGATTTTGAGTCAGAGGTAGAGATTGCAAAAGATTATTCTTCAATTAGGGCTAAAATAACTTTGTAGAGCTCTGACAGTTTAGTAAAAACACTCTTCAGCTCTCATTTCCGAATCCTCCTTTGCCAGTCATTCATTCCTGTCCTTTCCATTTGGCTGTTCTTCTTTCATAGACATCTTGGGTAATTTAAAAAAATCATCATGTTTCTAATATCTCTTTGAAGAAAGTGACTTGAGTCTTTTTTTTCATGCTGGACCATTACTTGAAGCAATCATCCAGGGTCTGCTAAGTGCGAAGTTTTTCATTCTCTCCTGGATTTTTAGCTGTAATGTGTTCTTCCTGCTTCTTTCCCTACCTCCTCTTCCACACCTTCATCATCTCTCCCATCCTTCAAAGGGACAGTTTTGTCAATATGTCCCTCTGATGGATTTTATCTTTTGTTTTTCATCTTCTATAATGTCTTTCCATGTTTAGAATACTATATGTTCATAAGATCTCAATTTTTCTTGATTAAAGGATCACAGATAGAAAGGTAAAAAGGAATCTCAGAGACTATTTAGTCTAATATCATTTTATAGATGAGGAAATTAAGGAACAGTGAAGGACAGCTGCTCATAGTATTATATATTGATGGTAGAAATATATGTAACCTCAAAGTCCATCTAGTCCCATAATTTTACAGATTACAGATTGGAGAAATTAAATGACTTGCCTCTTTGCCCAAATTATATGCCAGTAAAACTGACAATCTAAGTGAAATGGATAAATATTTTTAAAAATTAAACTTCCCAGATTGACAGAAGAGGAAGTAGAATATTTAAAAAACCCTATGTGAGAAAAAGAAATTTTACAAGTCATAAATGAATTCCCTAAAAATAAAAATCCCAAGGACCAGATGCATTCATAAATGAATTCAACCAAACATTTAAGGATAATTAGTCCCAACATGACATAAACTATTTGAAAAAAAATTGGTAAAGGAGTTCTACCAAATTCTGTTTATGACACAAATGTTTTGATGCTTAAACCAGGGAGAGCAAAAACAGAGAAAGAAAACTATAGAACAATTTCCTTGATGAATATAACTATGAACATTTAAAATAAAATACTAATAAAGAGATTACGGCAATATATCACAGATCACTATGAACAGGTGGAGTTTATATTAGGGATACAGGACTGGTTCAAATCTGAGAAAACTATCAGCATAATTGACCATATCTGTAACAATAACATCCTCCCAATAGGATTTTATCAATAGATGTAGAGACACACACACACACACACACACACACACACACACACACACATAATACTCATTCCTGTCAAAACACTAGAAGGGATAGGAATAAGTGGAAACTTTCTTAAAATTATATGTAATACCTAAAACCAAGAGCAAGCATTATCTGTAACAGATAAACTTGAAACTTTTCCAATAAGATCAACAGAGAAACAAGGATGTCCATTATTACCATTTTTATTCAATATTGTTCTGGAAATGCTAGTTACAGCAATAAGACAAGAAAAGGGAATTGAAAGAACAAAAATTAGAGAAAGAGGCAACAAAAAACTATTATTCCTTGCATTCTTAGAGAATCAATTGAAAAAAAAACTAGGTGAAACAATTAATAACCAGCAAAGTTCAAGATATATAATAACTCATATAAATCATCAGGATTTTTATATAGTAGTAACAAAATCCAGTAGGAAAAGACAGAAAGAGAACTTCCATTTAAATAACTGCAGAAAAGAGAAAATAGTTCTACTTCTACTTGACAAGACAAATCCAGGGACTATATAAATGTAATTACAAAACACTTTTCATACATACAAAGAAAGATCTAAACAATTGGAGAAATATTAATTGCTTATGGGTAGGTTGAGCCAATATAATAAAATAACAATTCTAACTAAGTTAATTTACTTATTCAGTGCCATAACAACCAACCTTCCAACAAATTATTGTACAAATCTAGATAAAATAGTGACAATTCATCTGGAAGAACAAAAAGTCAAGAATGGCAAGAGAATCAATTTTAAAAAATATTAAGGGACGTGGTCTCGCAGTTCCTGATTTTAAACTATATTACAAAGCGGTAATCATGAAAACAATCTGATACCAGCTAAGAAATAGAGTGGTGGATCAATGGAATAGATTAGCTACAATAGTAGTGAACAGTACAAACAGTAGTGAACAGCCAAACTAATTTAGTTTTTGATAAACAGAAAGATCTAAGTTTGGGGGGGGTAAGAATTCAATGTTTGTTGAAAATTGCTGGGAAAACTGAAAAGCAATTTGGCAGGAACTAGATAAAAACCAAACAAAATATCATGCCATATACCAAAGTAAGGTCAAAATGAAAATATGATTTACACATAAAGGGTGATATCATAAAGAAATTAAAGGAGCATGGAAAAAGAGGAGACTATGGGAAATAAAATTTGATTACATGGAATTTCTTTTGTACAAACAAGACTAATTCAACCAAAATTAGAAGGAAAACAGGAAATGGGGAGGGAGGAGATTTGCAACAAGTTTTTCTAATAAAGGTCTACTTTCTCAACTCTATGTTTTTAAATTTATAAAAATAAGAGCCATTGCCTAGTTGATAAATGATCAAAAGATGTGAACAGGCAGTTTTCAGAAATCAAAGTTATCAAAAGTTACATAAAAATGTTCTAAATCACTGCTGATTAGAGAAATGAAAATGAAAATAGCTTTGATATATCTTTATATATGTGTATAAAGATAGATAGATATATCTTTATATCTATCAGATGGACTAACATGGCAGAAAAGGAAAATAATAAATCCTTGAATGGATTTGGAAAAATTGAGACACTAATACATTGTTGGTAGAGTTGTAAACTAGTCCAATCATTCTGGAGAGCAATTTTGTACTACACCTAGAGGGCTATATAATTATGTATATACTTTGGTTCAGCAACACCACTACTAGGTCTGTATCCCAAAGAGATCCAAAGGTCACTTTGTATAAAAACATTTACAGAAATGTCTTTTTTTGGTGGCAAAGAATTGGGAATCCATGGTGATTCCTATTAGTTGGGAAATGGTTAGACAAGTTGTGGCATATAATCAGATTGGAATAATTGTGCTATAAGAAATGATGAGCAGGTTTCAGAAAAACTCGTGATTTGTGTGATATGCAAAGTGAAGTGAACAGAACCAGAAGGATGTTGTACATGGTAGCAGCAATATTATATTACGATCAACTGTGAATGATAGCTATTTTCAGCAATGCAACGATCCAAGGGAATTCCAAAGGACTCATGATTAAAACTTCTATTCCCCTCTAGAGAAAGAACTGATAAACTCTGAATGCGGATTAAAGTATACTTTAAAATAATTTTATTTTTATTATCTTATTTTGTGTTTTCTTTTGCAACATGACTAATATAGACAAATAATTTGTATGACCTTACATGTAAATCAAAATCAAAGTGCTTGACTTCTCAAGGAGGTGGGGAAGGGTGAGAGGAAAGGAGAGCATTTGAAACTCAAAAATTTTTAAATCATTGTTAATATTTTGTTAATTTTTTACATGTAAATGGGGATTATTTAATGAAATAAATAAACTAACTTAAAAAGTGGCTGACTCAAATCATCTGACTCTAAAATAATCTTATTTCAAGCAATTTTCCTTTTTGTTCTATATATAAATCACAAACTATCACAAATGAAACCTAAAAATTGGATCGAGATAGTGCTGGAAGATTGTTGCAGTTTCTTTTTAGAAACAATTCAGGGACTTTCTGTAACTTAGTGCATGACCTTCCTTCACGTGAAGTTGTAGCTCAAAAATTCATCATTTATGTGAGACTAGACAATTGATCACTTTTCAGAGATATCATAGTAGAATATTGTCAGATATGGTTGGGATAAATGAGGAGGGGAAGAGAAGAAAAAAAGCATTTATTAATTAGGTACTGTGCTAAATGCCTTATAAATATTATGTCATTTGATCCATAATGGTTGCTGCAGACCTGACCAGCTCTCAGAATCTGTGAAGCTATAATGCTGTAGTCAAGATGGTAAGGAACCTCTCTGAGCTTAGTGGGGTTGGTTTTTGGATGATAGACACAATCAATAACTGGCTTCATTTTCAGAACTTCTCCAAGTTGGTAGAACATATGGCACTTTCCCTTCCACTAGCAAAATCTTCACCACCATGCTGCCATTAATTCAGGCAAGTTCAGAACTTAAATATGGCCTCCAGACTCTAAAACCAATGAGTATACAACCCCAAATTATTTTTTTTCCTCCTCTCTCTCAAAGGGCTTTCTTTGCTTTGGGTATTGAGAAGTTTTTGATGAAGGGATCCCTCTCTCCTATGATACTTGTTGGTAGCATAGGCCAGTTGGTTCAAATGACCTCCATTCAGGATAGAAAAACTTCCCTCTTAATGACAACAATAATCAATACAGTTTGCAAAGGCTTTTCTTCCTCAAAGTCCTGAGGAGCAGGTAGCTCATGCATTTATCCCCATTTTACAGATGAGGAAACTGAATTCTAGAGTTTAAAATGATTTGTCCAAGATCACACAACTGGTCTCGGTTGCCATTCGCTCCCATCTATCTCCTTTATTTACTGTACCATATGGTTCCTCCGGTATTTTGTTGCTCCCTCTCTTTTAAAGATTTTATAGATTTAGGCTTATTATAAGTTCTGTACAAGAATGAAAAGCACCATATGCAAGTCAAAAACTGGGCAGAGACAGAGCTGGAGAGTTATTAAAAGCTATTTAGAGAACCATAGATTTAGAGCTGAAATAAAAATAATGATAATTAACACATATTGCTTTAAGGTTTGCAGACCATTTTAGGTGTACTGGCTCATTTGTTCTTCACACTAATATTGTGGGGAAGGGCTGTGATTATTATCCTCTTCCAGATGAGGAATCAAGGATAAAAAAAAACACACAGCTAGTAAGAATCAGAGGCAGAATCTGGCTTTTTCCTTGTTTTGAACTGTTCTCCATCTCTATGAAATTTGAAAATTGAAAATCACAACAACCTTGACAGGGCAGTCTGAAGAAGATTTATCATCCCCATTTCATAGAGGAGAAAATTGAAGCTCAGAGAAGGGTCACTCAGCCAGCAATGGAAAAACTGGATTGTTCAGGGAGGACAAGAACCTCTAATAGAGATGGTGGTGTTCATCTTTCATGTATGTGAGTTGGAGTTAAGTGAAGTGGAATATGGCAAAGTCATCAGCCTCTCTCTCTCTCCCGGAGTCTTTGAAGACCAGTGGCAAGGCAGAAGAAGACTTGCTGAGATCTTTTTGGGGAAGCTCATCCACTTGTGGGGTCCATCTGCCCCCCAGCTCTCATCTGTGGCTCCAAGAAGCTGTGGCAGGTCCAGCAGCTAAACCTCAGTCATACTGTTTGGGGAAATGGGCTAAATTAGGGTGAGGGTAACCAACAGGTCTCAAACCCACTGGTGAGTTAGGGGACTGTCTCTTCCAAGCATGTGAAGACTTCTTTGGTGGATTGGACAGAGGAGAACAAATTGTTCCACAACCAATGGAGGTAGCTGAAGCAGGTGCTGTGGAGTGGTTAGAGCTTCATTAGACATCAAATAATCCAAGATCATCCACTGTATCTTGGGCCAATGGTGGTTGTCTTGCCACTGGAAAATGATTACTGCAAAAGAAAGTAAGATTGACAACTTTGTATTCTCCTGCTTCCCCTAAATCCAATTCATGCATGAGTCAAGTTATCATCCCATGAAGCCATTGCCCCTCTTTGAAAATGAAGGATGAATATGTAATGGGGGAAAAGAAAATTTATTAAAAAAAAAAGAAAATGAAAGATGAACAGCAACAATGGAAGAAGCAGAGTCTGAGCCCTCTTTCCCTTTCTCCAGGTCTAGCATTCTTTTGCTTTTCTTCTCTGCCCATCAGTCCCAGGAAATTATTATTACTATCCCTATTTTACAGATAGAGGCTCTGGGACTAATCCATGATCATAGCACAAATAAGTGGTAAAACCAGGCCTTGAACTTCCTTGATTTGCTTCTAAGACCAGCCCTTACAAGAACACAAAATGGCATGTGGTCCCTTTTTACTCTTTGAGAAGGTTATATGGTGTTTTCTTTGCCTAGGGGGCTGCAAATCCAGCAAAAGAACACAGTGAAAAGATAAAAAGTCAATTCTCTTAGAAGCGGAAGGCTGGCCCCAGATGTGGTATCTTCCCATTGAAATGGAATAGATAATGAGACTGAGTCATTTCTTGGACTCCTAACGAGAGGCTTTAAATTCTGACTAAGCCCCAGGTTCCAAGTAAACCTAGGGGAGACCCCGAGAAAGAAGGAGGATTATAGGGAAGAAGTGCTATCTTCTTCTGTCATCAATAAAACTTTGAGTTTCTACTAGATGACTGCTGAGATCTTTTCTAGCTCTAAAACGTATAATCT
This sequence comes from Sarcophilus harrisii, assembly GCF_902635505.1. Classification (NCBI taxonomy): domain Eukaryota; kingdom Metazoa; phylum Chordata; class Mammalia; order Dasyuromorphia; family Dasyuridae; genus Sarcophilus; species Sarcophilus harrisii. The sequence continues at coordinate 16,301,011 of NC_045430.1, forward strand.
TGCCTTTGGGGGAGTACCAGGAAAGTCTAGATTTTTTCTGAGGCATTATGCTATCAAGAAGGCACTTTTAGGGGACTATCTTTCATAGTAGGGAGAAGTAGCCTGAACTAGTGGGCAGAACATCAAATGTAGAGCAGTAGGTATACTTCTTGGCTTGACCACATAATAGCTTCATGATGGGGGCACAGTGGGAAGAGTGGGGAAGGTACCTGGCTTCTTGAGTCTTGACTTTCTTCCTGATTGAGAGTAGGGATGATTTCCTGTTTTGTATTTGTGCCTGTTACTGGTGCTTAATTAATGTTTGAGGATGGATCTGTACAATGGGGATATTTCATGCTTTGACTATGTCTTTCTCCATTATGCATTTTTGGCCATCATTATGTATTGTGTGTGTGTGTATGTATTGGTATTTACTTTAATAGTTTAGTTGTTTTCAGTTATTTCCAAGTCTCCATGACCCTACTTGGGATTTTCTCAGCAAAGATACTGGAATGGTCTGCCATTTCCTTCTCCAGCTCCTTTTACAGATAAAGATAAACAGGATTAAATAAGTGACTTGCCCAGGGTCACTCAGTTTATAAATGTCTGAGACTAGATTGGAACTCAGGAAGGTGAATGTTCCTGACTGTAGACCTGGTGCTCGTTACCTAGCTGCCCCTTTATATTAACGTCTTCTTGATAGAATGTAAACTTCCTGTGGGACATCAGCATTTGGCAAAGTGCCTGGCAAATGGCAGGTGCTTAATAAATGCTGATTGATTCTATTGCCCATTTCGTAGTCTTGTCATGAGGAAAGTGATTTATAAAATTCAAGTCCCTATAGAATTGTGAGTTATTTTAATGATGTTTCCTCGGTAATGTGTATATTTTAACTGGGAGTTTGAGGAGACAATTTTAAATGTTCCACAATGTTTGTGAGAACACAAAGCCTTGGTTATCTCTGGCCATTTAAGAATAACAATTATAATAATAATGATAATGAGAACTAGCACTTATATAATCCTTTAAGATTTGCAAAGTACTTTGCATATAGTAATTCATTTGATCTTCACAACAATGCCCTCCATTTTACAGATAAAGAAAGAGAGTTTAAGTGACTTGACCAGGGCCACCCAGCTGTTAAAGGTCTGAAACATGATTTAAACTCAGGTATTTCTGTTCTTAGATTTGTGGATTTTTGAGGATGAAAAAGACCTTTGAGATCACTTAATTATGAGATTATAGGATCATAGAATTAGATCTAGAAGGGGTGTCAAGGCCATCAAACCCAATTCCCCTAAATTTCTAGGTGAGAGATTAGATGATTTCCCAGGGTACATAATAAGTGGCTGAGGTCATATTGAAATTCAGATTCCCATTCACTAATCATTACTCCACACTGCTTTGGTTTTATAGATGAGGTCAGAGAGAGGAAATAATTTGTCCAAGGTGATAAGGCTAGTTAAGAGTAAAAATTGGGATTTGAACCCTTAATTCAGTTCTCTTTCTAGTCTCTCATTCTCTAATCATTACTCCACACTGCCTTGGTTTTATAGATGAGATCAGAGAGAGGAAATAATTTGTCCAAGGTTATAAGGGTAATTAAAAGTCAAAATTGGAATTTGAACCCTTAATTCAATTCTCTTTCCATTGCACCATGGTGCTTATAGTTGGGGCTGGCCATTGGAATCACTGGGTCCCTTCCTTCTCTGATCTTCTGTATCTCCAGTCAGTCTTCTCACCCAGGCTAGGATCTCTCCTACACAAGTCACATCTTTTGGAAGCTTTGCTCGGTTTGGTGTTTGAGGATTAATTCAGGGAAGTCAATGAAAGAGAGATAAAGGTGATTAAATGAAATTCTAGGAGTCCATGGTTTCTGGGAATTTTGGATTGATCACATTACATAGAGGAAAGACAGCATAGTTGAATGGATAGAGAGCTAGAAAAGGAGTCAGGATGATGTGTTCCAGTTCCTAGCTGTATTACCATTGGCAAAATCGCCGTACCTTTTTAAACCTCAATTTTGTCCCTATAAAATAGGGAAAATAATATTCATAGTTTCCTCCTAATAGGATTATTGGGAGGTTCAAATAAGATCAGGAACAGAAAGTGCCTTTAGAGCTGGGGTTGGGAATGTCCAGCCCACGGGCTGTATAAAGCCCATGAAATCATTTGCTAAGACAACTGTAGGCGATGATGAGCTAAAAGCTGGCTACAACCATCTCCTACTACTTGAGTTCTATAATGTTATAAATATCCAAATGGCCCTTGGCAGAAAAAAAGTTTCTCCACCCCTGCTTTAGAATATCAAAGCAATGTCAGTTAATATCACAATATAGGAGAAGAGTAATGTTTCTTGGTTATTAAAGAATCAATCTCCCAAGAGGCTCAGATTCAGTCACTCATGGTCACGAGGTACCTTAGAAATTATCTAAGTCCAAAATTTTTGCTCAATGTATGACTTCTTTCTGCAGCCCTGAAGAAAGTCATCCAGCCACTAATATCTCTAACCATGATGAGCTCCATAGTACATGAATTTATCTTTGGATAGCTCTTCTTGTTGGGAATTTGGGATCTTGTAATAGGAACGCCCCTCATAGAGCATCTGGTCTAACTGGTCTGTAGAATTCTCTCTCTATTTGTGACATGTGGTCATTCAGCCTTGACCTGAAGACCTTCAGCCATGGGGTGATGATTACTTTAGAAAGCATCCCATTCCCCTCTTCAACAACTGATTGTTCAGAAATGTTGCCTTACATCAAGCCTAAACTGACTTCTATTCACCTTCTACCCATCACTTCCAGCTCTTTGCATTGGAACCAAATTGAACAAGTCACATCCAACTTTTACACTGCATTTTTGACAAACTTTAAGATATTTATCGAAGTCATAGGCAGGCCACTTAATCTCTATGGAACTCGGTTTCCTTTTATGTTAAACAATGAGAATGGACTAGATAATTTCTAAGATCCCTTTTGGTTCTAAACCCATGGTCCTGTGATCTTATGACTTCTACTGAGGCTCTCTCTTAGTGTCCTCAGCCCCAGATCCTTCAGCTGATCCCAGTATGTTTAACCTCCAATGCCTCGCTGTCCTGCTTGACTGCCTCTGAATGCACTTGGACTTGTCATTGTCTTTCCTAAAGCATGGCACCCCAAATGGAGCACAGTACTCTAGACGTGGCTTGACTAGGGACCAGCCATTGTTTTATCTGGAACTTAGGCTAGTCCAGTTGGAAAGCGATTCAGCTCTGTGTGAGAAGGGTGATTGAACGTGATGTTCTGTTAGCCAATATTGATAGTATCCATGGCATATCCTTGGACCAATTCTAAGTTTTCTAGGTCACCTCCCTTCTCTGTTACTCTAAAATTTTATCTTTTATTTTTTTTTAACTTATTGTAGTATAAATGATCAATGACGAGAAAAACCAGATAACAAATTTGGACAATAACCAGATAACAATAATCCCTTCCAATAATAACAACATTAATAGCAGCAACAACAATATCATTTGTAGAGGGATTTAATTCATTCATTCATCTAACCATCCATCCATTCATTTAAGTCTTGAAACATTCCTGTGAGGTAGGCGGGATAGGACAAACACTTCTGTTCCCATTGGCTAGATGAAGAAACTGAGGTCCAGAGACACTGGAGACCTTGTCTACAGTAACATAAAAGCAGTGACAGAGTCCAGATTAGAACTGAGATCTCTTGAATTGACAATTCCTTCCATAGAACTCCAGCTTCCTGGGTTATGCTGAAAGTGTCATTTGGGTAGACAAAGGTGTCTCTTCTTTTGGGTAGACAAAGATGTCTCTTCCCTTGGGTAGACAAAGGAAGTCAAAGCAGTTCAGTATAATCAGTGTCTCTTCACAAAGCACTTTATAGTTTGCAAAATTTTTTTATATTTGACTCTTACAGCATCCCTGAGAGGTATACACCCGTTAAGCAGATGAGGAAACTGAGACTGGAGAAAAGACATGAATTGCCCAATGTGACATAAGGTGTTAGTTGAAGGGTTCAGGTTCCATTCATGATCTCTAGATTTCTAATTACTGCTTCATTTTGCTCTGCTTATCTATCTGTGGAGGACCCCAGGAGTCAGGTGAATTCATTTGACTTCTAAGAGGAGGGACAATCACTTAGATACCACTTTCCACATTTTACATGGAGTTGTCTATGTGTAGGTGGCAATCAACCCTTGGGGCATCCTCGTTCCCAGGAATGAACTGTGGCAAATCATTTCTAGCTTAAAAAGAAAGCATCAGTTATGAGTCCTGTAAACACAAGCCAAAGTTGATGATGGAGCGGATGGGTGAGAGCCATTTCCTCTCTGGAGGAAATGTTTCAATGTCTCTAATGTCTCTAATCATGGAGGTGTACATCTTCCTCTTTAAATCAGTCCACTTCTGCAAGTATTATTTTGCTAATTACCTAGAAGTCTTAAGATGGCAGACCTCAGGTGCTTTTCTACCAAAATATCAGGAGGGTTTTTAGCATAAGATCATCATCCAGGCCAATGGAATATCCCATTGGAAAGACTTAACCCTCAAATCAACCTATCTCCATTTAAAAAATTCTAGTTAGAGTCCACATTTCTGGATGGAGTAAAACATTTGTCCAAAGGCCAGTTTGGACTTTGCTTCAGGAAGTTCTTGTGAAATGGCTTAGAGGAGGGTGGAGAATGTTAACCTCTCTTTGGGGATTGACCTTTTCTTGTACTTTTTCTTTGGAGAGGAACATTGATTTATTTTCAAACAAGACTCATGATCTCATTGATATGGGGGTTACCCCGTGAGGAAATCCTTCTGACAGCATAGATGTGGAGCTTTTTTGTACCCTGGCAAATAGTTACCTGTGACATTGAGAAAAGACCTGATTTGCCCACAATTACACAGTCAGGATGTATAAGAGCTGAGCTTGGTCTCGAACCCGGATTTTCCTTTCTCAGAGGCTGGCTCTCTGTGCACAATACCAAAGATAATGGGACAATTGTTCCAAGGATCTTTGTTGAAGGGCTCACCCATATCTCCTCAAAAGGAAGTCCCAAACCACTTCCCTAAGCTTGGATATGGTGGTTTTGGGGAGGAAGCTGGTGGTTTTCAAAGCTGCCAGACTCATATTGTGCTAAATGGGTCCACTTGACTTCTTCCCAGGGTGCCATCTAGCTTGCCTCATCTGCCACTTGGCAGTGGTACTCGAGATGTTAGCCCACAGAGGGGGCTTTCTTTTCCTATTAAAACCAGCATAAATATTGCCCCGTTCAGGATGTTGGGGAGAAGGAATGCCAAACATGGGGACCCAGTCCAGAAACAACTGAGGGCTGGGGAAAAGACAGCATGTTCCATGGATTGGGCACGAAGTAGGGAGGAAGCCAGGCAGTGACCAGCTGTCCTTGAATGGGAAAATGGCATCCAACTGGGGATACTAGGGTGGGGAGCACCCTGGGCATCAGACTGGATCCCTGTTTCAAGGAGAGAAAAGAAGTTAGTTCATGGATCTTCTTCTGGTATATGTTTGACCACTGATTATCCCAAAGATCTTACTCTACTTATTAATAATTACCAATAACAAATGATTCTCTCAGAGACATGGTTTTCTCAGGAGTTGTAAATCCTATTTAATTATTCTCTCTGGCTCTAGAAGACTGGACCAGGAAGGACAGGAGGAGGTTACAAAGAGCAAAGTTAGCCGAAATGCCAGGAAAAACTTCCTTTCCATTTGAGTGGTCCAAAAGGGGAATAGATTGTCTTAAGAGGTGGGATCCCCATCACTGGAGGGTGTTAGGAGAAGCTAAATATTGATATGGTCTTACTCATACAATTCCATAAGCATTAGAACAGGGATTCCAAAACAAGGATCTCTGTCTTTTCCAAAGTCATCATTGAATAGTGGTTGAGTGGATAGAACACTGGGCCTTTGCCCATATGGATGCTTTTCTGTTGGGATCCTAGATCTGGAAAGGACATTGGAGGTCATGTGGTTCAATCCCATCACTTTTACGTATGAGGAAAATGAGACTCACAGAGGTTCAGTTTGACCCGAAGACCAAACAGATATGAAATGGCTTCTTACTCAGTGAAGCTTCAAACTTATGTACAAGTTCCCCAAATTCATCTATTTTCCCACAACTTATTATTTTAATTGAGGTGGTTAGCACATGAAAAAAGAATGAGTTGCTGAATCTGGGAACCTTCAATTTTCTTTTTGTCTCTTGGGAGGAGTCTTATAAAAGACCACTCTTCTGATGTGCTGAGTCCCTAATGAGAACAAAGTATATTAAGAGATTATTAGGTCAGGGTCTGCAGTGTCATTGTGGGCTCAGCCTGTTCATTTATGGATCATTAATGGACATTAGCAGAATACTGAACTTCAACTCTGACCATTAGAAAGATGGTGAAGAGGAAATGGGCCAGGAAGAAGCTCCGTTCTTTCTAGAACTGTGGTCCAGAGAATGCCCTTTGGATCAAAATCCAGGCAATGGCTTTGATGTGGGGCAAAGGGGGAGCATTAATGCCAATCCTTGATGTGCGTAGAGAATCTCTTAACGTTTTAAAGCCCTTTGATGTTGCTCTTCTCATTTGATCTCTCAACCTTCCCCGAGGTAGGCAGACAGACCCCAGGACCAGACATCTGGGTTTTTGGGTTTGTTTCCTGGCTCAGCCGTTCCCGGGCAGTGTGAAATTTTTCAGTGGCTCTGGGCCTTGATTTTCCCATTTTAAAATGAAGGGATTTTAAGAATGAACTGGCTGAGTTCTAGCAAACTATGAATCTATGATTATCATTCCCCTCCCATTTGCTGAGAGAGAGGGAAACTGAGACATTGGTTGTAGGAATTAGTAGGAATCTCATATGGGACTAAAGTCCCAGAGTTGTGTAGGAATGGGGCCATTTTCGGTGCCTCGGTATCCAGACTTCTTGATTAAGGCCCAGGTGCTCATTAAGGCCTTGGAGGTCTTTTCATGGACATCAAAGGCTGATGGAAGGGAAGGGGACATATTAAAGGGACTTACCAGAATCAAAGTAAAACCTGGGCTATAGACAAGAAGGGGTGGTTCAGGAAAAAACCTAGAAATGTACCTGGCTTGGGTTGAAAGAGATGCTTAAAGCAGGACTGAGTCTATTGAGGAGAGGGGCTGGAGTAGAAGAAGTGGATGAAACCTTAGGACAGAAAAAATCAGAGGTGAAAGGGTTCTTATGACGGACTGTTATAGCTTCAAAGGCTCATGGGATAGAAAATATGGGAACTGGAGGGAGCTTAGAAAATGGAATATCAGAGCTGAAAAGGGTCTTAGAGAATGTTGGAGCTGGAAGGGATCCTAGAACATAGAACATAGAGCTAGGAGGAGTTTTAGAACAGATCTTTTATAAGACTCCTCACAGTTATATTAAGAGACAAAAAGAAAATTGAAGTTTCCTAGATTCAACTCATTCTTTTTTCATGTGCTAACCACCCCAATGAAGAGAATTAGGCCTGGGAGGGACCTAAGAACAGGAAATGTCAGAGCTGGGAGAGGTATTAGGAGCTAGAATCTCAGAACTGGGAGGGACCTTTGAACAGAAAATATCAGAGTTGAGATGTTTCCTAGAACAGAATATATCAGTCAGGAGATTTCTTAGAACAGAGAATGTCATAATTGGGAGGGGTCTTAGAACATGTGATGTCAGAGCTGGGAGGGATCTTAGAATAATAAATAGGAACTGAGATCTTAAATAAGAAATGTCAGTCCATAGAATTTTAGAATTGGAAGGGGTCATCTAGTCAATCAGTCAGCACTGTTGACTGTTAAGTACCTACTATGTGTTCAAACTAAGCTAAGTGCTGGTAATCGCAAAAAGAAAAATGATGTCGTATTTGCCTCCAGAGAACTTCCATTCTACTGGATTGAGATAGAACATAAATAAAAATAAGTTAGGTATATAAATAATGAAATAAATAGTGATGGGGGGCTGAGAGGGGCCATTAATAATCAGGAAAGTTTTTTATTCCAATCTGTCCAATCTCCCTCAGCATTTTAGGTATGAGAAGGTCAGTGGTGGCCCATGGTGATGGACCTAGCCCCGAAGATATGACTAGTGCTCTAAGCTCCTGATAAAGTACTTGATTGTTGCCACCATGAAAGCCCCTCTCATTTTCACTCCAGAATGGGGGAGTGCTCCTAGGGAGGTCAGCCCTCCGGTATGGGAGTCTCTTCTCCTTCTCACTATCATTCCTGTCCAGGACCTGTCTGCCACTCACAGATATGTCCGGTTTTGGTTCTGGTGTGACGTCCATATCTGTCAGGTGCTGCAGGTCCCTGACGCTGCCAAGTTTTTCACGCTTCCTCCACTTGGCCCGCTGATTCTGGAACCAGATCTAAGGGGAAGGAGAACAGGAGAAATTGAATAGGAGAAAGTGACCAAGATAAAATCTTCATCATCATCTTGCCAACTGGCATTCAGACATGCTCTTGTGGCTTCAGAACACTTTACTCACATTATCTCAACAGATCCTCAAACCACTCTATGGGTTACGTGGTACACTTATTGTTATTCTTTCTTTATTGCTCTAGTTCTCTCAAATGAGCTTCCTATGGCATAAAGTCAAGGCCTTGCATCCCACTACTTTCAGTTACCCTCCTTTAGATGCTCTCAAGCTTATCAATATCTTCCCAAAGCTCCAGATAAGATCTGAGAAGGCCAGAACAGTCTTATTCTTGCAAACTGCCTCAGGAGAGAGTGGATTGTCCATCACCATAGATGGTTTTTAAAAAAAATATTAATTATGTTATTTTTTCTGATTCTACATGTATATTAACTTTTTAAATACACATTTCTTTATGAATCATGTTGGGAGGAAAAAAATCAGAACAAAAAGGGAAAAACATGCAAGAGGAAAGAAAAACACAGAAAAAAATCAACACATATATGTGTTGATTTACATCTCTGCAAATGTTTATGCAAAGTTCTGTTGATTTGTTGGGATTGTCATAGAAGGAGTCATCTTTCAGACATAGGGTGGAATAACTGGCATCTGAGTTCCCTTACTGCAGAGGACCAAAGATATTGGGGAACTCTGAGAAAAGTATACTTGAAGCAAAGATACCTACAGCAGGGTGTTAACTCAGTGTGACTGATGAGATGATGGTTCTCTAGTTCACATATACTTAGTACTTGGTATGGTGATGTAATGGTTCTACAGTTGGCACATGCTCAGTGTGCTGTAGTGATGTCATTGTACTAAGGTATATAAGGGCTGAAAGGACTTGAGGAAGAGCAGCCTCCAGATAGACTTGAGGGTATGTGAGCTGGAGCTGGAGCTCAGACTCCAGAGAAGAGAGCCTGGACACTACTTCTTACTATTCTGAATTCTGTGATGTTATAAAAAACAGCAACAGTTTTATCTCAGGAAACCATGCAAGAGGACCTGGATGGAACTCCTGTAGGTTCTTAAACAGGTCACTTTCCTTTACTTGAGTATGGTTCTCTCCTAGAAAATGAATAAAGAGTTTGAACAATTGACCTCTGGGATCCCTTCTAGTTGAATCCTCTAATCTACATTTTTGGCCAAAGGAATAAACTTGTCAGTCTGCTCTGACCTTGAGTAAGCCATATGGTACTGAGGAAGAATGTGGGTTGTGGAGTCAGGAGACTTGGGATTACCACTGCCATCTCCTTCATCCCTCTCACTTTACAGATCAGGAAACTGAGGACTGGAAACACTGACCAAATGCTTTCAGAAGTAGCCCAAGCACTTTTGAAGCTTGGGCATGAGGCAGACATGGAGCACTCACCTGTATTCTGGCCTCTGGAAGGTTGATTTTGGTTGCCAATTGATTGCGGATGTGAATATCCGGGTAGTGGGTGAACTGGAAAGTCTTCTCCAGCTCCTGGAGCTGCTCTGTGGTGAATGTTGTACGGATTCTTCGCTTGCTTTTCTTCTCCTCTGCATTGTAAAGAAAGTCTCTTTTTAACAGCCATCGTTTTCCCTTCTCTTTCCTTCCTTCCCACCAACTGGAGCTTAATTTCCAGATTATATAAGGTAACAGTGGGGCATCATACAGGATAACTCTGTACAAAATAATTTTTGTCATAACAAGATAACTCTACAGGGACAGTTGTTTCCTCATTGGAGCTCACTTAGATACTGTTTTGCTACAGTCTTTTGTTGGAGTCCATTCATCCCATCAGTATGATGGAAAGAGCCCTGCCCTGGGAGCTGAAACCTGGGTTCTAATTTCTGCTTTTCATGTGACATTGGATAAATCATCTAATTGCTCTGACCATGTTGGGACTTCAACATGTTGGGACTGGACAAGGTGATCCCTACTTCCTTCAAATGCTAAAATATTCCTTTCTTTCAGTTTTCTCATTTTATATTCCAAGAACCCTTTGATTTGTAACATTCAATATTGTAACACTCCTTGTTCTAAGGTTCCTTCCAGTTCTTGCATTCTAAGACCTAAACTCCACTCAGTTCTAGTGTCTTAATTCTAGTTCTATCTAATATTGCATGTTATAAGAGTCTCATGTTACATGTTCTAAGGTAATATTGCATGTTCTAAGATGCTTCTAGTTCTGCCATTTTGTATCTTCTTTTCTTCCAGTTCTCTCATTCTATATTCCAAGTGTCCTTTAACTTCTAACATTCTTTGTTCTAAGGTTCCTTCCGATTCTTACATTCTAAGACCCAAACTCCACTCAGTTTTAGTGTTTTAATTCTAGTTCTATCAAATATTGCATGTTCTAAGGTAATATTACCTGTTCTAAGATCCTTCTAGCTCTGCCATTTTGTATTCTAAGACCCCACCCAGCTCTACCACTTAATGTCCTAAACCCCCTCCATTTATTGGCGTTCTGTGCTCTAAATTTCCTCAGGTCTCTGACACTTTCTGTTCTAAAGCCCTTTTATTCTCCCACGTTCCTCATCCTAAGATCTCACCAGTCTCAGTTATTTTGGATTCTCATAGCCCTGGCGTTCCAAGTTCCCCCTTCCATCCCCATTCTCTGGTAGAGACTCCAATGATCTTCCAAGCATCAGCAGTAACCAGGAAGAGGGCAAGGTTTTCTAAGACAAGGACCATATTGTATCTCGTATCTTTGTCACCACCAGACTCCCCACACCCAGTGGGAAATGAATCATTGCTTCTGACTTCCTGACTAGTAGCTAATCCTAAAATAATTGAGAGTCTCTGATTTTTTTTTTCCTTTTTGGATTTGACTCAAAAGGGAGCAAAGCCTTTTTCTCACCTCCCCCATCTCTCCTTGGATGCCTGTTGAGAAAACGTGACTGTCCAGAAAACCATCTGTTACTTGGCTCCACAAATTAAGTAATTTGAAGGTCACGCCGTGGGCTCCATGGTGAAATTTGTTTGGGGGTGGGGGGCGAGAAGTGAGAAAAAAATACATATGGAGAAGTCGTTTCTGTAAATAAACTTGAAGCAAAGGGAGCCAAAAGCAGGCTTGTGGTCAAGTGAAATGTATGAGTCAGAAGTGTGGAACTGACCACCTGAAGGGAGTGCTGATTTGGCGAGGTTCAAGCTCCGAGCCCCCAGCGGTGTAGCAGAGGGTTCCCAGGGCTGGCAGGGACCAAAGTGTGAAAGGAGGGCATCAGAGGCTAACCTGGCTTCAGACTAAATGGTCCTAGGAGAAGGCTGACTGATGATGATGGATGGTCCCTGCTGAGGGCTGTTGCTGAGGAGACACATCTCCTGCAGTAGGACTGGGATCAGATGTAGAGCTGGAAAAATTTGCAGAAGCCTTGCAGTTCTCCTCCTCTCAACCTTCATGTTTTTAAATTTTTTTACAAGAGAAAACCAAAGCCCAGAGATTGACTGAAGTGACTTGTCCAAGATCACACAGGGAGCAGAAGTTACTTTGCACTTATCTTCTACAGAAGCAGGGTGACACAATAGTTAGAGAGCTTGTCTTGTGATCAAGTCCTGCCTTTGATATATTCCAGTTGAGTGATTCTCAGCTTAAGTCACTTTTTTTTCTCTCTGTGCTTAATTAATTTTCTAAGAGTGGGTGTCAATAAGCTTTGGTAGAGGGGATCCCTTCTAGGGACTCCAATGTCATCATTTACCCAGGTCCAGGAGGGTACAGTGACTTGTGCAGAGTCACACAGTCAGTGTGTGTAGGAGGCAGGATTGTAACCCAGGTTAGAGACCAGCTCTTCATTCACTCTGCCTTTTTAATTTTTTTTTAATTAAAGCTTTTTATTTTCAAAATATATACACGGATAATCTTTGACATTTATCCCTACAAAATCCTGTGTTGTAATTTTTCCCCATTCCCCTACCCCTCCTCAAGTTGGGAAGTGATCCAATATATGTTAAACATGTGTTACTCTGCCTTTTATCTAAAGATGGGCATATAAGTTACATCAGGGACAAATAGTGATGAAAAATGGTCTGGTTAAAAAACAATACTTCTGCTCTATTCATGTTCACATTATTCCCCTCACACAGAATGCAAGCTCCTTAAAGGCAGACAGGCTTTTCTTGTGGTTTACTTTTATTTTTATTCTTCCGGTCCATAGCAAGAAGACCTTTCAAAGAAAAATTTCTAGCACTTAGCATAGAGCCTGGAACACTGAAGGTGTTTAATAAATGCTTGTTGAATGGATTGAGTGAATGGACTAGGACTTATCCAGCCTTCCTAATCCCTTTCATGCCTACATGTACCTGATCACTGTAAGGATTTCTTATATCTATATTTATATTTATACCCATATCTATATTTATATCTTCTATATCTCTATATAATCTCTATCTATATTCATACTTATGTCCATGGATATAAATATAGATATAATAATAAATATAGATATATCCAGGTATATTGAATTGAATTGAAAGATACATAGACATTTGGATATTTATTTCTACACACATATGTGTACATACACACATGCACACACTAAAACACAAATGTATATTTATGTGCCTTGTAACACATATATCTATATGTATATTTATACATATACATACATGTATATTCAGGATGTATATATATATATATATATATATACACATATGCATATGGGTGTATACATGTGTAGATTTGTCTATCCCCTGTCTATACAAATATAAAACCGTCCATGTCTTAGTAACTTCATGTGGCCAAATTTGTCAGCTGGGGGCGACTTTTTAATGAGGGGCCTTTTTTAACTTTAAGTGATGAGCCTTGGAACTAGACACCCAGGGTACCACTGGACCTTTCCAGAGTGGAGGGGATTATACCCTGGTGGGAAAGCCTTTAAGAGTCCAAGGATACTTTAATTCTTGAATAAGGCAATAAAGAAGGATGATAGCCACCATTTTGTACACTGGTGAGGGCTTAGTTCAATTCTCAAAGTGTTTATTAAGTATCTGTTGGGTGTAAAATCAGAGTGTAAAGTTGGGAATATATAGTAAAAAAGGGCTCTGCCCTCAAGGAGTTTGCATTCTCCTGGGGGAGGTAGCAGAGAACTAAGAAATAAATACAGGATAATTTGTGCGAGGAGCTGAGGCTGATTACTAGAGGGATGTAGAAAGGCTTCCTCCTGGGGATGAGGTTTGAAGGAAGCTGTATATGCTACAAGATAGAGGTCAGGAAGATGTACTTTCTGGTCCATGAGCAAAGTCCCAGAGGTTGGAATTCTGCCAGTAGCCAATAGGCTGTTTGGCTTGTTCTTGTGTTGTCAGGAGAGAGCAAAATGGATTAGGATTGGGAGGTCAGGGAAAGAGAAAAATAGATTTGGCTACTTGCTCCATGACTGGTAGCTTGAGGGTGGGGAGAATTAGGGACGGTTTGCTGAGAGAGAATTTTGTGCTTGTGTGAACCAAAGCTGAAAGCAGCAAATCCCACCAGGAAGCCAAAAACCCCTCATATTCAGAGGTCTGTGTCTCAGGAACCAATCAGGTCCCAGATGTAGTTGTACAGGGAGCAGGGATTGAGAGGAAAGGCTTGTTCCCCCCAGAAAACCTTGGACAGTAGAATCTGGGTAAGGATGCTCTGCTTAGGGCATTCCAGAAGAGAATCAGGAGGCAGAGAGAGAGAGACTGCTCTCTGGACCATGATGGAAGGACCATGATGGGAGGAAATGCTCCTTTAGGTTGGCACCCTGGGAAAAAGCCATGCTTGCCCCCACTTAGTTACAACTTTTTCCCTTCAAATCTGCTACAGACTTTTCTTACCCTCCATGAGGAAAGGGAAACTTTTTTTTTTTTTGCCTGTGCAACTCCAGATTTTTCTGTTGCTGTGTGATCTCTCCTTTGAGGAAGAAAAACACCCAGAGCCAAAGACCAATCATATGTGTGGGGAGGAGAAAAACAAAGTCAGAGAATGGAAGAGTTATGACTCTGGCTTTTGAATGAGTCACCAGGGGACTTGAATATCTATTTGTTCACAAAGTTTTTCTCTTTATAAAAGCTGGAAAATTCCAAGGCCCTTTGAAATGTGCCAGAGACATTCCCTTTATCCAGGCAAGGGGGGGGGGGAAGAGAAGGACATGCTGTGGTACATGCCACATGGTGGGGCTGGCCTGCTGGTTGGCAGACCTTCCAGGGGAAAAAAAAAGAGAAAAGAAAGCTTTTCGAGCTCTTTATCTTTAAAGAGACAAGCAGCGGGTCTGGCCACATACAGAGAGCAGAGTGTACTGAGAGCTGGGACCCAGGCTCACAGAGCCAGACCTGGAAGGACCTCTGGAGATCATCTGAGCCAGCCCTCTCATTTTACAGAAGCAGGAAGACTAAGACCCAGAGAAGGGAAGCTCTTTGTCCAAGGCCCCACAGTGTTAGTGTAGAGTTAGGGGTGTGGTGCAATGGAAAAAGAGCAGAATTGGAACTCAGATGATCTGGGTTTGAACCCTGGGCTGCCGTTTATAACATGTGGGACTTTTGGCCAACCCCTGCGTCTCAGTTTCCTCATGTGTTAAAATAAAAACAGCAATGGGTGAGGTTGGACTCGATGGTCTCTCTTCTAAAAATCCAAGTCTATGATCCATGGTCTTAGTCTTACTCAATGACTAGGAAGTAGGACTCATGATTCATAGCATCACTGAATGTCAAAACTGGACCCTCAAGGTCACCTAGTCTCCCCACCTTCCCTTTCCTTTGAAGAAATTGAGTCTCATGGCCACGGTCACCTAAGAAGGAAGTAGCAGAACAGGTACTGGTAACTCCCGAGTTCTACTCTTTCCACTATGCTAACCTTTCTCTAGGTTTATTTTTACTTGGCCATTCCCATGTCCTGTGACCAGGGGAAGATCCCTCCTCTCCCTTCTCCTGTCATCATCATCAACAGGGCTTAAATAGCAACCATGTTGAGGGCGCTTTGCTAGGTATCATGGGGATACCTAGGCTGTGCCCTCAAGGAAATTACAGCCTAGATCTAATGAAATAAATGGTTTGTATACTCAGAACTATGGGCAGGGGGAGAGGGAGATCTTAGAGGGAAGGAAATTAATCTATAATATCAGTTCAAATCTTGGGATGAAAAGACTCATCTTCATGAGTTCAAATCTGTCTGCAGACATGGACTAGTTGTGGGAGGCTGGACAAGGCACTTCATCCCATTCACTACAGTTCCTCATCTGACAAATGATCTGGAAATGAAAATGGCAAACCACTCCAGTATTTCTGCCAAGAGAATCCCAAGTAGGGTAATAGAGAGTCAGCATTGACTTAAAAAACAATTTGACAAGAAGCTGAGGGAAAAGTCTACAGGAACACATAGTGGGGGAAAAGGATAGAGAGACAAGGCAAGGCAGAGCACAAGGACAGGGGGGTAATGGAACAGATTTAAATTCATTTATATTATTTAATTTAATTTAACAGATTAATTAAATGAACAGATTTAAATTCATCCATAATAGGAACTGTTGTTTTTTGGAGGAGATGATGAAGATCCTTCAAGAGAGATGAAGAGGGAGGAATAGATGGAAGGGGATGACTAAGAGTTCAGTGGCTTAGAAAGGAAAGGAGTACATTTAGAATTCCTGGAAGAGGATTCAGCCTCAGCAAGAATGGCCATTTCTCCCTCTGAGATAAGAAGGGAGGAAGGGATAAAAGAGCAACAAGCGTGAATATTTGTGGTGTAGCTGAGAGTGGATAAAAACTCAAAACAATTCAGACTAGATGTTCCCTAGGGGTGTTTTTACTCAACTCATTTTTCTGTAATTCCTATGACTTCAATACTCATCATAGTTAGAACTGGAATTATTTGTTTGGAGTTAGAGAAGGGCAGGAGAGGTTGAGAAGCATGGAAAAGATCTGAAATAGCAGTGGAGGGTAATTAACTTATGTGATCAATGCTATTATGGTTTGTAAATCATAAAACACCAGATTAGTGGCTTTTATAATTCTGTCTCTTGAGCAGCCTGTCCTCTCTTAGGTTAATTGCAATAATATTGCTTCAATCTTTTTAAAATTTTCTCCCTAAGGAGAAAAAAATTTCTCTTTCTCTAAGATTTGGCTTCTCCTTGTTCAAAACGGGCAGGCAGAATTTAAATCCCAATTTAGGGAGATGGGAGACAACTACGTTATTCCAAGTCTACATCACACACAGTATAATCTTTCTATCTATCTCTCTCTCTATCTCTCTATGTATCTATCTATGTATCTATCTATCTGTCTATAGTATAGGATAATAGATTCTATAGTATATCTATAATATAGTATAATAGATAAACAACAGAATATCAAGCAATCAATTGATCAATCAACCAATACTTATTAAGCACCTTCTATGCCCAGACATTGTGCTAAGTACTGGGGATACAAAAAGAGGCAGACAGTCCCCACTCTCAAAGAAGTTACAATCTAATGTTAGAGATTATTTACAAATAGATATATTCAAAGCAAATGATATACAGGATAAATAGGAAATAATTAAGAAAAAAGGGAGGCATTGGAATTAAGAGGGGTTGGGGAAGGCTTCCTTGAGGAAGGTGTAGTTATAGTTGGGATTCAAAGGAACTCAGAGAAGTCAGTTAGAGTTGAGAAAATAGATCTGAAGAGAACCCAATCCCAACTTCATGAAGATGGAGAAAAGGTAGGCACTCAGTAAATATTAACTGACTATACAATATTGACTGTGGAGAGTGCTGTGAGCTATGAGTCAGATAACCTGAAGTTTTGTCTCAGCCCTACCACTGACTCCCTGTGGGACTCAGGACAAGGTACTCTCCCTCTCATCTTCAGTTTGCTTTTCTATAAAATGAAAGAATTTAGTTGGATGACCTTTGAGGTCCCTTCCCACGCTGACATGTGGCAACCCAAGATGCTATTTCAAGACAAGTAGAGATTAATAGGTTAAAACTCCTTACCTATGGCCTTACTTTAAGAATGGTTTCTGAGCCAAAGAACCCTGAGAAAAATAAGGGATAAAGATAAACTGCTGTCTGGAGAGCTGAAGTGACTTCTCTTATCCCCATTTAATCAACCAAGCCCCATCACTTTGGTTGTGCAAACTAGATTTCATGGTCTGCCTTTGCCCTCATTCTCCGGCTGCTCTCCTTCCCTCTTTGCTATTAATCTGTTTTTGATCTCTTGAAGGCCTTTCAATCAAAATTGGTGTCTTGGACCCTTATACTTATACTTAACAATCCCTGGTCTCATTTCTTGGCAGCAGTGGTTAAAATCTCTGTACTGACAAGGACAAACAATTAGTTGGTTCACCTTTAATAATGATGGCAATGATAATGATAATAATGATGATAGCTGGCATTCATATAGTTCTTTAAAGCTGGCAAAATTCCTTATATGTGTTAATTCTTTTGATGGGAAAACTGGATTTAGTGTCTTTTTCTGACAACTCTTTCCTCCGGTTTCAGAAGTGCCAACATCTTTTTCTAATAACTTTGGTTTTTATTTTGCTTTCATTTCTAAATATAGGATGTCTCCAAAATATTAGTGGTTTTAAGCTATTAAAATTTAAAAATTAAAGCTTTAAAAATATAGTGTTCCATGCCCATAAACTCCAGATTTTCAGAGAGGTTGTCCTCTTGTTCTTAAAGAGACTTATTATGTGAAGTCATATCTTACTTTAAAGCTATTAAAGCTTTAAATATACAGTATTCCATGCCCAGAGATCCTAGCTTTGCATAAAAGAGAGGGGTGGTTGTCATTTTGTTCTTAAAGAGACTTATAATGTGAAGTCCTCTCTTGCTTTAAAGCTATTCAAACTTAAAACTTAAAGCTATTAAAGCTGAAAACCTAAAATGAAAAGTTATTAAAGCTTAAAACTTAAAGCTATTAAAGCTTAAAACTTAAAACTTAAAGCTATTAAAGCTTTAAATATGCAAGGTTCTATGCCTGTAGATTTAAGTTTTCTTTACAAAGAAGGGAGGTAGGTTTTCATCTTGTTCTTAAAGAAACTTATTATATGAAGTTCTCTCTCTAAAGCTTAAAGTCTGAAATGTAAAGTTATTAAAACAAAGTTATTCCATCAGCAGGATGATTTCAAAGAGGCCTAGAGCGACTTACACAAACTGTTGCTAAGTGAAATGAGCAGAACCAGGAGATCATTGTACATGGCAACAACAAGATTATTCGATGATCAATTGTGATGCACTTGGCTCTTTTCAACAATGAGATGACGGGAGCTGGTTCCAATGGTCTTGTGATCAAAAGAACCATCTATGCCCAAAGAGAGGACTGTGGAACTTGAATGTGGATCACAACATAATATTTTCACTCTTTTTGATGTTCGCTTGGATTTTGTTTTTTTACTCATTTTCTTTCCATTTTGATCTGATTTTTCTTGTTCATCAAGATAATTGTATAAGTATATATCAAGATAATTGTATAAATATATATGTATATATTGGATTTAACATATATATATATATATATATATATATATATATATATATATATAGGATGACTTGCCATCTAGGGTAAGGGGTAGGGGGAAGGAAGGGGAAAATCGGAACACAGGTTTTGCAAGAGTTAATGTTGAAAAATTATCCATGCATATATTTTGAAAACAAAAAGCTTTAATAAAAAGGGAGAAAAGAAAAAAAAACTTAAATTTATTAAAGCTTAAAACCTAAGACCTTTGGAACACTTTGTGTTTTATTCCCTCCCTTTCCAAGAAACTCATGGGCTCTTATAACAAAGAATTAAAAAAAGGCTAAATAATCTCATCAATTGAATCTGACAGAAAATGTAATGTTTCATGCTCTTGGACCTCAAAGAAGGAGGTGAGGTTGCTTGCTTGTTCTTTAGACTTGTGTGAAGTCATGTCTTATTTTTGAAGTAATAAAGATAATTCCCTTTCCATTGAGATCAGTTTTCACATCTTGTGCTTGTGATGTAGGTAGTATATAGGTATAATGCTGTTTTTAACTGATAAGGAAACTGAGAGTTCAGAGAAGTTAAATTGTCCAAAGTCACAGATTAGTAAGTGGTAGTTAAAACTCAAATCTAGATTTTTTGGCTTCCAGATTAGTGCTCATTTCACTGTCCTCTTGCCTTAAATATGTAAGCTCCAATCGAATGTAATATCTTTGAGGGAAGGGATTGGTTCATTTTTCTCTCTTATCTCCGGGCCTAGACCCAATGCCTTGTACCACTGAGAAGGTGTTAATAACTGGTGAATCGAAGTGGATTGTTGAAATTTAGCATCCAAGATGTTAATTCTCTACTCTTGGGAATTTTGCCTCTAGTTAAGACATGTTATCGTCAAATCAGCAGCTGTCCCTTGGTTTTTAAAGCCTTATGGTTAAAACAGCCAGTTTCCTAGTCATGGCCAATAGCAGAGAGTACCCACACTTTTCCTCTTAATTAGGCTTGGTTTTTTTTGGGGGGGGAACCAAAAATATGCTTTACTAAGCGACCTATCGGCATTTGTGTATGAAGTAGGTATCCCCAAAGCATAAGTTTATTACATAGTCATAACTTGTGGTGTGGCTCTTAGGGGAATGACTGGGGAGCCAGACTAATTGGGATTGATCAGAGTAAGTAGCATCATTAATTAATCCATCAATCAAACAAATGGCTATTGCTGTCTTTGTGCTAGGTCCTAAGTCTATGATGTGAGGCAAATGGAAGAGCAGTCTCAGAGGGCTTTAGAGCCAGAATAGGGGACTTATAAACCACCTAGTTCAGGCCCTTTCATTTTCCAAGGTCTATTTCAGTCCTGACATGGTGAGTTTTATTATCTCTCCCAGCCCTGACATTCTCAACATTACCAGGTCACAGCTTTAGGAGGAGAGGAGATCTTAGTGGTTATGTAGCCTAATCTTCCCATTTTATTTCCTTCTGTATAATATTTCTATCATACAGAAACCAAGGCCCAGGAAAGCCAAATGACATGGGGAATAATGAGGAGGAGAGCCAGGATACAAAGCCTTAAACTCCAAATCCAGTCCTCCCTCCACTATTCCAATCAAGAGAGGAAGCCTGCCTGTCCCTAAGCCTCAATCATTTTCTCAATCAATCTATGAGCATTTATTAATAGACTGTTATGCACTAGGCACTGTCCTAGGTGCTGAGGATATAGATGCTTTAAATAAAAGTTTCTACTTGGCTTACAGAATAAGATAGAATATAACCAAAATATTAAAGTGTAGAGTGTAATTAAGAAATGAAAAATGAGTCTAGTAAGAAGAAATCAATGTGACCCAGAGCAGCCTGGGACAGATCAAATGGGAGTTGAGTTTTTATAGGACATAGAAAGTTAGAAGCGAGGAAGACCATAGTACATACAATGTAAGAGTAGGAAGGTTCCTTATAAAAGAGAACACCAGAACTGGATGAGACCTTAGAACAGTGGATGTTAGGGCTGGGAGGGACCTTAGAAGGGGTGTCAGAGCTGAGAAGTATCTGAGAATAGGAAATGGCAGGGCTGGGAGGGATCTGGAAATACAGATTATCTCATGTGAGTTTGAGTCTTATTTTGTACAGGAGGAAGCTGAAGCTCAAGGAGGATACCTACATGGATGTGTGTTTCTGTGCAGTAAAGGGGCTGTAGTAGGAGGGGAGGGAAGAAGGAGAGAGACGCCAGCAGGGAAATGCCTCCTTCTGAGTTTCTCCTGTACTTTTATTAATTGTGAGAGCTGTGTCATCACACTCCAGTGGGCCTTCAAAGGGAGAGAGTCAGCAAAGCTTAATTAAGCCTGAGCCATTTAGCACATTGATCATAAGAAATACACAATTTACACAGGTGATTAGGCCATCTAATTATAGACCAATGTTTCTCTTGCTTCAGATCTATTCCTAGTGTGGTTGCTCTGTCTGTCTATCTATCAATCATCTCTCTATCCATATATCTATCTATCATCTATCCATCTATCTAAATATCTTTCTGTCCATCTATCACCTATCATCTATCCATCCATCATCTATGTCATCTATCTATCTATCTATCATCTATTTATCCATCTACCTAAATATCTATCCATTATCTATCTAGCTATCATCTATTTATCCATCTATCTAAATATCTATCCAGCTATCAAGCTATCAATCTATCTATTTATCTGTCTATCATTTATCTATCTGTCTGTCTGTCTGTCTGCCTACCAATGTTTGACAGAGATACAGAGTGAGGTTAACACCATGGCAGAGAATGAATGCCAACCATCATGGTGGTTCAGGATAGAGGATTCCTGACTCCTCTCCTATGGAACGCTCTTTTGGGCTCTCGATGCTACTTTGAGAGTCCAAGATTCTCTTGAGGGTATTTCTGGGTTTTCTGAGGTGAGTCTGCAAATTATGGGGTTATTTAAGGCTAAGGGACCTTGGAGGCCATTTTCTATTTTGGAGCAAATTGAGCTCTAGGGTTTGAAGTGATTTAGGATCCTAGAACTAGAGGTGGAAGAGACTTCAGAGATGATTTACCTTAACTCTCTTATTTTACAGATGAGGAAACTGAGGCTTAAGAAGCTTGGGTGTTTTCCCAAGGTAACCACGGAGAGCGAGTGGCAGAGCCATATTGGCCCAAACCATCCTGCCAAGGTCTTTTGGCCCAGTTTGATGCCCATCTAACTCTCATCTCGGCTCTAGTGTTTTTTAGGAGGAAATCAGAACTGAGTTCATCCTATGGGGTACAACTTTTACTTCATGGCATTCAGCTTTGATGGGATTCTGTTTAAATTTTTCTCTTTAATACATGCTCACTAATATTCATTTTTATTGACTCATACTTTCCTTCCCTTTTCATAGAATAGAATCAGTGGTAGTGTTGGGTAGTGGATAGAAGCTTGGCTTTGGAGAGAGGAAAATTGGTTCAAATTCTACAGATACTTATTATACTTACTACATGTGACTTTAGCCAAGTCACTTCACCCTGTTTGCCTCAGTTTCCTCACCTGTAAAATGGTCTGGAGAAGGAAATAACAAACAATCTCTGCTCAGAACACCAAATGGAGTCACAAAGAATTTGAAGTGACTCAACAACAACCCCTAAATGATATTCACCAAATATTTACAGAGTAACTGCAGGATCTTATTCTAAGGGATCTTGCAAAGATAAGCGTATGATACCCTATGTGGACAGAGTGAGGGAAGGAGGGAAGGAAGATCAAAAAGAAGGAAGGCAGGAAGGAAGAAAGGGAGGGAGGGAGGGAGGAAAGAAGGAAGGAAGGAAGGAAGGAAGGAAGGAAGGAAGGAAGGAAAGAAGGAAGAAAGGAAGGAAAGGAAGGAGGAAGGGAGGGAGGAAAGAAGGAAGACAGAGAGAGAGGGAGAAAGGAAGAAAAGGAGAAAGGGAGGGAGGAAGGGAGGGCGGGAGGGAGGAAGGAAGGGAGGGTGGGAGGGAGGAATGAAGGAAGGCAGGTAGGAAGGAAGGAAGGAAGCAAGGAAGCATCCTTTGTCCACAGCCATTCAGACAATTATGGAGAAGTCTCATTTTCCTGTTTTGATTAATTATTTTTTTTTCAGGTCTCTTACCCCCTCTGTCATTAAGGACTCCAGTCATGGAGTCCTAGAGGTGAAAGGGACCCCAATCTGGTCTAGTCTCTTCACTTTACAGGGGTGGGGAAACTGAGGTCCAGGGAGAAAGTATTGTGAGCTCATAGCATCCTAGATCTAGGATTGATTCTGAGAGGCCATCTAGTCTGCATCCCTCATTAGACAAGCTTAGAGAAGTTAATATTGAGCTTGGATATTTTTCTTCAGCAAATCTATCTGGAAGTTTCCCCCCTTCTTCCTACATAAAGTCCACAAAAGGGAAGGCCCCATACTGTGCCCCCTTATGGGACTATTGTCTTATTTCTTTTTTTGTCTTATTCCTATTTTTTTTTCTCCAGGCATATAAACCAATCCTTACTTCCAAAGCTGTGCTCACACCTGTCTCCGTTGCTTATAAACAGAAGTGTTGAATGCACAGCATGAAGCCAGCAGCACTCCCGAGTGCAGCCCAAATGTACCAGGGAAATATTGAACACAATAGAAATACAATAAAGCATAAATAACATTACATTTCAAAATGAAGTCAATATGGCGCCCTCCAGGATCCAGGATTAGTGGCCAAATAGGAAACCAGGCTGTGCATGATAAGGCAGGGAACGAACTAATTAAAGATGAGGACAGAAGATCTGCGTTCAAATCCTGGCTTTCTTTTTACTACCAAGATGGCTTTAGAAAAGTATTTTCTCTCCCCATTTGATTGGTAAAAAAGGGCTCCTTTCAGCTCAGAAACTCATGATTCTCTGGATTCAAGGAAGCAAAAAGCAGCTCCCAATGTTGTCACTGCTGACTGCTCTGATAAAAAAAAAATCAGCTAGGTTCCGTGTGCTCCAGCGCCAGAGGTATTAATCATTCTTCCTGGAGATAACATTATCAGTGCTGTCCCAGTGGGGTTGGGATGGGCAGAAAGGGGCAG
This sequence comes from Sarcophilus harrisii, assembly GCF_902635505.1. Lineage (NCBI taxonomy): Eukaryota > Metazoa > Chordata > Mammalia > Dasyuromorphia > Dasyuridae > Sarcophilus > Sarcophilus harrisii. Next base: position 16,324,783 of record NC_045430.1, read on the forward strand.
AGTTGCCGACTTCTGTTCTTGGCCACACTGGTGGAACATGTGAGCTTTGAAGCCACATCTACCCATTGGCCCTGTGCACTCTGGGCCATCAGAACAATATTCTAGTACCATCACACACCAAGCTCTTTCAGAGATTTTTAAAAAAAATTGTTTTCCTGCTTTTTCCAGTCTTGAACCCTGATTGTTCAGAACATACTACCAGCAGAGAATGAGAACTAGAAGATCACAGATTTATAGATATAGAATAGGAAAGGACTTAAAGGCCTTCAAGTCCCCTGATTTTACAAATGGGGAAACTGAGGCACAGGAAAATTTATTAACTTTCCCAAGGAATTCAGTATATATCTGAAGTGGGATTTGAATCTAGGTTTTCATGATTTTAAATATAATACTTTTCTCCAATATTTCTAGGTTATTTGATAAAAACTTGACTAAGGTCACACTTGTGGGGCTTGCAATATAGTAAGGGACTGTGATGCAAACACAGAAAATGGAAACTATATTACATAAAAATAGGCTGCAGGGTGGTATAAGTGAATATATTATTTTTTGAATATATGCATATATATATCTACAAACATATTTACATATACACAGTTATGTACACACATAGGTATAGCATTAAAAGGGAACTCACTGACCCTTGTTCAAGCCCTTCATTTTAAAGATGGAAAGATGAGGCCCACGGAGTTAAAGATTAAGTAGCAGAAGCGACATTTGATCCCCACTTTTCTTGATTCCTAGCCCAGCACTATATAAGATCATAGGAAGGAATGGAACGTCTTTCTCACTGTTCTACTACACAGAGCACCATGGCCCTACTTACCATGTAGGGAGTGGTCAGAAAGGAACTTGTGATCATGATCTTCCTCTCCTTCACATTTCCTGTTTCCCCTTGAGGGATCCAATCCTGGGCTTGTAGCTGGGGAAACCATCTCTTGGGGTTCTGGGGAGCTGGCTGATTTCGCTGGGGTTGTTTCCACAAGGACTTGTGGTCTGGGAGAGGGGGCCGGTGTCATTTGCTTGGGGTCTCTTTCCCATTTTCCCATCAGTTTGGGACCTGGAAGAGGCAGATTCATGAATTAAATGGGATCATTTCTTTAAAAAAAACCTTTATGTCCCATGTTTGGGTCTCTCATTTTCTCACTAACCTGGGACCTGGAAGAGGCAGATTCATAAGTTAAATGGGATCATCTCTTAAAAAAACTTCATGTCCCATATTTGAAGAAGGAAATATATATGTATTGGGGGGAGGAAGAAGGAAGTGGTCTAGAAAGAGAAAAAGATCTAATATTCCAAGAGACAATATCTCAAGGGAATAGTGAATCCAAGACAACCGCAGAAATAAGTGGCAAAAGTTTTAGCAAATCCTTTTTCCCTCTCTGGACCTTTTATATTATGAAAAGTTGGTCATTTTTTATCTGCTTGGCACTTCTGACTTTCCCTCTTTTGAGACCTCTCCCAGCCCTGACACCCCCTGTTCTAAGCTCCCTCCCAGGTCTGACATTCCCTATTCTAAGACCTTTCCCAGTTCTGACATCCTGTATTCTGAGGACCCTCCCAGCTTTGTTCTAATAGTTTAGGTTCTTTTACCTCCAACATTCTCCAATTCTCCAATTTTTCCATTAGTTCAGTTAGGTGGTCACCTGACTTTTTTTCCTCTTTTAATTTGGACAAAGACTTGGGATGGGAGCAAGAGTAGACAGAGACCTAGACAACCCATTTCCTGGCTTGGCTTTCTCTGGTTTCCTAATGACTTCATGGGAGCAGTCCCCAGACTTGCAGGACAGGGTCTGTTTCTATAAGGACTTTCAGTTTCCCTTCTGTTCCACCAGTTGCACAGTTAGTCCCAGGAAAAGTGGATGGACCTAGCATCCCAGCCCCCTAATGGATGAGTGGGGACAATGATGGTCTTATACAAAAATGGAGGCCACTGGGAAGGCTTTCCTGTCCTCACTAAGAATTTTTTTTGGTGGCTGTTATTCTATAGGCCATCATTACACACTCATTGCTTTGGGTGAAATCTCCCAGAGTCCTCTGGGAAAATATAAATATCCTTAGTAAAGAGAATGGTCATTATAATAATCACAGGTAGCATTAAAATTGCATTTAAAGGTTTGCAAGGTGGTTTATAATCAAGATCTCATTTGAACCTCATAATAGATCACCCCATGCTCCAGAGACAAGTCCTACAGGAATGATCAACCCCTTTTTATACAGATGAGAAAACCGAGCCTTGGGAAACCCAAGTGATGCCCATTGTCATTCAGGCAAGAGAGTTACAGAAATGCGATTTATACTCAGCTTCCAAACTCCTGCTCTAGTCGCTCCACCATGAAGATATTAGTGGGTCAGGAGGTGTTAACATTTAAGGCAGCCATAGTGACCTTCAGGCTCGGAGACCTAGTTCCTTTATATATAACCATTTAAGTTTACTTTTTCCACAGTAACTCAGGAGGAAGCTACCTCACACATTATTCTATCCATTTTTTTAGACATTCTCTCTCTCTCTCTCTCTCTCTCTCTCTCTCTCTCTCTCTCTCTCTCTCTGTCTCTCTCTGTCTGTCTCTCTCTCTGTCTCTCTGTCTGTCTGTCTCTGTCTGTCTGTCTCTCTCTTTCTGTCTCTCTCTCTCTCTCTCTGTTTTTTCTCTCTTTTTTTTTGTCATTCTGTCTTTGTCTCTCTATCTCCTTTCTCTCTCCCTTACTCCACTCTAACACACACACACACACCCACCCCCACACACACACCCACACACCCACACACAACTGTCCAGCAATTGGGAGACTAAATAGCATAGTGGATGGGCACAGAGGGACAGAGCAGGGCTTTTTGAACTTTTACCACTCATGACCCATTTTAGCCTGAAACATTTTGATGCGACCTTGGGTCATAATAAGTATACAAATAAAACATTTACTGATAATAAAATGTAATTTTGTAATGCCCCACGTTCAGTTAAGCAATGGCGTCAGTGCCCACAGTTTAAGAAACTTTGCATTAGAGCACTGGACCTGGAGTCAGGAAGACCCCTCTTCATGAGTTCTATCTGATCTCAGACACTCACTAGCTGTGTGACCCCGGACAGGTCACTTCACCCTGTTTGCCTCAGTTTCCTCATCTATAAAATGAGCTGGAGGAGGAAATGACAAATCACTCCAGAATTTGCCAAGAAAACCCGAAATGGGGACATGAAGAATTGGACCTGACTGAAAAGCGGCTGCCCACCACCACCACCAGCATGGGCACAGGAACTAGAATCTCAGTCGCAGGGCTTCAATTCTGCCTTAAATATTATGTGTAACTTTGAGCAACCACCTAATCTCTCTGTGACTCAGTTTTCTCATTTCTCAATTGTGTGTGTTTAGACTCGATGGCTTCTAAGGTCTCTTCTATCTCTAAATCTACGACACTATGATCAACTTGAGCTCTTTCAAGTAATTTAAGGCCTTTATAATTTTAACATTCCAAATTTTAAATTCTAAGAGCCAGGAGCCCTGGATTCTAGCACCCACTCCCCCTCAAATTACCTCATTATACTTTAGGCAAATCACAACACCTCTCAGTTTCCTCACTTGTTAAGTGGGCAGATTGAATTCTGTTAAAGAAATAATTCTAGGATCAAGAGCTTTTCATTGATACTGGAACCGTGAGCTCTGTTCAGGGGCTGTAGGAGTGAAACATGGACTCCACCACACTCCCTTTTATTTTCTAGGGTATAAAGCTAACGAGTGGCAAAATACTTACCTTGGGGGAGGGCCCGTGGAGCGTTCTCTTGTGGGGAATCAGCAGCATCCTGGTGGGCATCCTTTCTGCCTTGTTCTGGAAGCTTTCTTTTATTTGTTGATTTCTTCAGGATCTCCTCAATGGAGAAGGGCAGACCCATTTGCTTTGGGGTACCACATTTGTCCAGAATCTTCCCCTCCATCCCTCTGACCCAAACAAAAGTCAGGCAGTTTCAGCTCTCTCTTTGAGAGCCAAGGCTGGGGGAGTAAGGGAGTGAGGGTTTGGAGTTGGCAGTTGAAAACAAAAACGAGATAGGGAGGAATTACTGTTTCCTCCCAAGCAGTTCTTGGGCCTTTAACTATAGATCTGGGCAATGGTGAGACATTGGAGCTTCATGCTAGAGGCTCCTGCCATCTCCAGCCCATTCTCTCCGACTTCCCTGGAACTCTTTCCCCTGGAGAACAATGACCTTTGAATGGAAGCACACATCACATCACACCAGAATGTCTGCTGGGCAATATGGAAGGTGGGCGATTGGTCACCCTGTGGTCCTGGAGGCTGCTCTCTTAGAGGCAGGGTAACCTATGCATGGGAGAGCCAGCACATTCTCCTGGATCCTCCGAGGCTGGGTTCACAGTCCTTTCCAACTCCAGAGTCTTCCTTTTTCTTTCATAAATTAGTTATCAGGAACAAGATCCCAAGATGAAGGGGAACAGGAACAAGAGAGAATGAAGAACTGAAGGGAAGAGATCAATCATCAGGGATGGGAACCAAATTCCCAAGGCTTTGTGAGTCTCATCCAGGCCACTGAACTCAGTCTTGGGGAACGAGACTATTACTTCTCTGGAGGCTGATCATGTTTCAGGAAGCTAAAACTCACCCTTTACTCCTCCAGCAATCTCTGCAGAGATGGCCTATCAATCCCCAATCCAGAGTAAGTAATCCTGGATCCTCCTCTGGAGGAGGTTTGGTTCTTGATCATCAGGCTTAGGATCCTTTCAGAATTCAAATTTTTCTTTTTTTATAATCAGCTAGTCACTGGGAACTCAGAGAGTTCATAGAGAAGGGAAACAATGGTAAGATCAGGTACAAGAACCAAATCTTAGTCACTGAGAAGAGGTCCTCATCTTCTTCTCTCCGAACTTGTTTTTTTTAGGCTATTATCTCATCCTTCAAAATTCATTTGCAGCTGGTGCAAAGACAAGGTGTTTCTTGCTCCTTCTCTGGGATTAAGTGAGTCATGAAGTAAATGGCCCAGATTTCCCTAGAGAATTTAAATCTCTTTCTCCTTCCAAGTCCACACCATCCAGGGTACTGTTCATAGGAAGGTTTAATTGACTCCAATATGACGCTCTTTCTTCAGTTGAGGCTTTGCCAATCTTGAGCTCCTTCTCTTTGCTTCCTTATGCCTTCCTCCGTTGGGCTTTCCTTATCTGTCAGTGTTGGCAAGACCTGTCTCCCTCTGTCCAATGGGCAGATGGTTCTGGAACTGATAGGCTGGGGTCCCTGTAAGGAATTACTGTGTAACCAGGGTGAGGGTAAGGAGATAATAAACCACACCCTATAATATGGAGGAGTCTATTCCCTTTATATGGCTGGGACTTCTGTGAACAAGAAGGTAAGCAGGGCAATAGGAAGAGGGAAGGAAGAAGGAATGGGAGGTGTCAGGTAGGGTCTGAAGAAGAGAGCCAAGCTAGAATGAAGGGAAGAGAAAAGAAGGAGACCCTAGGCTAACAATGGCCCCGTTACGACTTTAAGTTGTCATAAAAAAGATTTACACAGCTCAAAGTATTTATGGATCATAGATTATTGCTATATAGACAGGAAGGCTAAAGCCCTGGGAATAGGAATCCAGGTTTCAGCTGTGGACACTCCCTGCCAAGTGAACTTTAGTCACTACACATGTGGCTCTGTCACCAGAACAATGCTAGGGGTAGCATCCTAAGGGATTGCTGTGGATATTCTATTTCCACCGACTCCCTGTCATGAGAATGTACCTGGGGGGGGCAGGGAAGGTGGCAGAGGGATGGGGGGTAAGGCAACCCCTAGGCAGGAAATGAGTTTTATTGAGTCACTGGTAAGAAGTTTAGTGGAACCTGGCCAACTGATTAGATCTGATCATAGGCATTCAGTCATTCAGCTGTTTTCCAGTCATGTCTGACTCTTTGTGACTCACTATGGGGTTTTCTTGACAAAGCTACTGGGGTGGTTTACCATTTTTCTCTCCAGCTCATTTTGCAGATGAGGAAACTGAGGCAAACAGAGGTAAGGGATTTGTCCAGGTCGGCTAGTAAGTGTCTGAGGCTTCATTTAAACTCAGACTCCCGACCTGGTCTCTAGCCACTGGAGCACTTAGCTGTCCCTCAATAAGCATCGATTCCAGGTACTGAGAATAGGAATAGCAAAAACATGGCCTTCAAATAGCTTACATTCTAATGGTGGAACAACATCCCCAAAGCTTTGTACTTTGAAGCTATGTTGGCCCCTCCTTTTAAATTGCATTTAATTTAGCAAGCATCCATTAATATCCTGTGAAAGGCTAGCCAGCAGGTACTAGGGAAATAGACATATACTCCTTGCTCCCTCTAAAGCTGCTTTTCCTCTTTGCTTCTTAGATCCATGGGGAAATGGGGGTGGGCAGAGCAAGGAGAGGGAATTTGGTATCACAGGGTCAGAGAGAAAGGGATCCCAGGATCGATGAGGGCAATGATGCTTCTGGCTTCTTAGCTACCATTAACTCTACTCATTTTGCTCTTGGCTAGGCTAGCTTTGGCCACAAAAAATTGGACTTCCTTGCTAGGACAAGACAGCTGGGCGAAGAACATACCTTCCACGGAGAGTGGGGTTGCCCTTTACTTGAATCTACCTGGTTCTCCTGCTCATTGCTTGTGCCTCGAGTTTCCCCAGACTTTCTGCCTTTGCTTCTGATGACTGATTTTCATACAGGAAGTATGAGTCAGACATCCTGGGTAAATAGCACTCTCTTATACTCTTTGCCCACTTGAAGGAGAGGGCTGTGGTGAACCAAAGAAAATCAAATTGCACATTTCCTAGAACCCAATTGTTGCAGCAGATAGAACTCTTGATCAGAAGTCAGGAGACCTGAATTTATATGTGGTGTCACATACCTATTTGGTGTAGGACCCTGGGCAAATCATTTAATTGCTGTTTTTAAAAACATTTTAAAATGTTTTCATCCATAAAATGGGGATAATAGTTGTGTCTACCTCTCAGGGTTGTGATGAGAAGAAAATGAGATAATATTTGTCAAGCCCTCTACAAACATATAAAAAGCTAGCTAGATCAATCAATTAATTAAGAAGCATTTACTAAGGAAGAATGACACAAGATACTAGGGTTACAATTGCAAAAAAAATGGAATGATTCCTATTTGCAAGAAGTTTACATTCTGATGAAGGAGACCCAAAAAGTATCTGTAAAATATACACAGAATAAAAATAAAGTAAATTAATACAAAGCAGGTGAAATATGATTTATTCTGCTCTGGGCTAGGCTAGCTTTGGCCAGAGGTAGCTGAAGTTGCCTTCCAGGAAAGGATAACCAGGAGGAAGAACATTATCTTCCATGCATGTTGGGGGTGGATGATAATTTGGGAGGGAGCACACATGCTGTTGGGGAGGGAATGCTTCTTAAGATGCTTGAGCAACTCTTAAAGGAAGAGAGGATGGAGGATCCTAGCATGGAGAATGACCAAGGCAAAGACACTGAGGTGGGAGATAGAGTGCCATGTGGAAGATATAGACAAGTCTAGTTTGTCTGAAACAGATGTCAGGGAGTTAGGCAATGTCCAATGGGATTGGAAAGATAGATTGGGTCCAGTTTCTGATGCTAGGGGATTTCCTTGGTTTGAGAGAGAGGTGGACTCATGCTGCTGGTTGATAGGTATTCCCCATATTCATTATGCATGGTCTTCTGGTTTTCCTTTTTATTCTTTTTCTTATTCTTATTTTTATTCTTTATATTTACTAATAGATGCTACAAACAGTATCCAGCTACCTGAATCTGCTTCTTTGAAGAGCCAGATCTAACACATCTAGAATAGAGATTACCAAAATACAAAAAGTTCAGAAAAAGGGACAGAATTTCTCCAGTAGATGGAGATTCAATATTCAAAAATTTATTTATTCAATATTGAATATTTTATTCAATATTCAAAATATTGAATGTTTTGTTAAATATTCAATATTTATTCAAATATCAATATTTCAACATACTCATTGACAATGAGTTGGTGCTGCCCCACACTTAGAGAGGTGGTGCTAAGGGATAGAAAGTCACTGACTTGTTGAAAACCAGAATGTCTCTCTCAGCACTTCCATCCAGGTGGGTTTGATGATTAAGATCTCTCAGTGGCAATCAATGACATCTGTATCCACATAAAAGTATGTGCTGAAACAACAAGATTGTGTGATAATCAGCTATGATAGACTTGGTTCTTCTTAGCAATTCCATGTTCCAAGGCAATTTCAATAAATTTTGGATGGAAAATGCCATTTGCATCTAGAGAAAGACTTATAGAGATTGAATGTGGATCAATACACATTATTTTTTAACCTTTTCCCCTTCTTTTCCCCCCTTTCTCATGGTTTTCCCCTTTTATTCTAATTTTTCTCTTTCATCCTGACTCATATGGAAATATGTAAAAAAATGAATGTATATATATAACTTAAAAATAAAAGTATGTGCTGATGATCAGAAATAGTCCCAAACAAGTAGAGAAATATGGCAGGAAGAAATAAAATGGTTAATATTCTCAAGGAAAATGAGAAAGAAGGAACCTTAGAAGCAAAAGATAAACTATTATACAAAGCAGTAATCGTCAAAACAATTTGGTAGCTTGATCAATGGAGCAGATTAAGGATACAACACATAGAAACATATAAGTATAGTAGCTTAGAATCTCATAAATCCAACCCAATCTACTATGGTAAAAATTTGTTATTTAACTAAAGTGCAACCACTTTAGTGGAAAACTGGCAGAAACCAAGTATTAACTAATATCTTATACTTTATACTGAGATAAGCTCTAAATAGTTAGACCAAATTAAGATGACATCATAAACAAATCAAGGGGGCAAAAAGAAAATTGCCTTTCAGATCTAGGAAGAGAGGAAGCATTCATGACCAAGTAGGGGGATATAAAGGATCTCAGAAGATAAAATGGATAATTGTGATTAAATAAAATTGACAAGTTTTTTTTTTTTATAAAGAGTGCCAGTGCACTAAAATTACAGAAACAGTTTACTAGAAAAATTCTTTGCACGAAATTTCTCTGAGAAGAGTCTCATTTCCAAGATATATAAGGAGCTGATTCAAATGCATAAGAATAAGAGCCATTCTCTAATTGGTAAATGGTCAAACGATATTAAAAAGATAGTTTTAAGAGGAGCAATCCAAGGTATCATCAGATACATAAAAGTGTTCCAATCACTAATAATCATAGAAATTAAATCTGAAAATCTCTGAGGTTCCACTTCATACACTTTGGTTTGGCAAAGTGGCAAATACACACAGATACCTCCCCGCCCCCCAAACACACAAAGAAGAAAATAACACATACTGGAGTGGTTATGGGAAAACAGCCACATCGACTTATTTTTGGTGGAATTGTAAATTTGTTCATCAGTCCTAGGAGACACTTTAGGAATATGCCTTAAAAGTTAATCAACGGAATATCCTTTGACCTAGTAGGACTATACCTCAAAGAGATTAAAGAAAGGGGGAAAGAATCCATATTTGCAAAAAAAATATTTATAGTAGCTTTTCTTGTTGAGGCCAAAAAACTTTGGTAACCAAGTGGTAGCCATCAATTGTGGAATGGCTGAACAAAATATGGCACATGAATATAATGGAGTAATGAAATGTTATACAAAGACACAAACACAAATAGTCATTTTCCTCAAGGAGATTACTGGGTGGAAATAAATGCACAGTGATAAGGAAAACAAGCTATACACAAATTAATTTTCAGATGGGGAAGAGGGGAGATATGAGTCATACCCATACTATATGAGGAAGAAATCAGAAAAACTCTCCTGCAGGAGATGAGGCTATCTGGGAAACACCAAAAGACCATCCTTTCCCTGCTCCCCTATCCCCACCAGAGTACCTAAAATTCCACTGTTATTTCTCCATTTTAAGGCAATTTTTCATACAATCACAAAACTGGAAGGGATGTCAGCAATTATAGAGTCCAAGTTCCACCCAAAACATTAGCATCTTTTGTGACAATTGACTAATGCAATCAAACAATAGTGAGCATTTATTAATGCTTATTAATTTTTATTGTTATTATGTGCCCAATGCTCTACTAGGTGCTGGGAAAATTAAGGTAGACACTATATAGTCTCTGCTCCTCAAGGAAGTTATATTCCATCGAGAGAGACAACACGTACATACATATTTAAGTATATATAAAATATTCAAAGAATAAAATAATTTTGTTGGTGAAAGCTCTAGCTGGAAACTATTTCTTTTTACCTGGACTATTGTAACAGGGCATTTCTATCTCCAATATATCCTTTTTCTTTTCTTTTTTCCTTGTTTTGATCTTCTCCAGAAAGTTACCACAATATTATTTATTAAAAGCAAAGATCTGTTTCCCTCAAAAATCCTGTGTTCTCTTTATTGCCTCTAGGACCAGAAATAAACTCTTAAATCTGGAATTTGGAGCTCCCCATTACCTCTTTCACTAATTTCTTGTTACATTCCTTGAGGCACTATGTTTTCCCATTTAAAAAATTACGACACTGTTTACTGAATCAGACATGCATTTCTCCACCTTGCCTTTGTACAAACCTCCATTCATCCCTTACTTCTCTACTTCTTGATATCTTTGTCTTAATGCAAAATTTAGATCAGGTACCTCCTCTTCTGTGAAGTCTTCCTGGATCCCTTTAGTTATTCCTCTTCCTTTGCTTCTCAAATATTTCCAGAATTCAGTGTCTGATTGCTTTTATTTATTTATTTTTTTAATCCTCTACTGTGAATTATACTCATCTGTTTACATACTGTATTCCTCCAGCAGACTGTAAGCTTCTTGAGGGCATGAAATGATGTTTTCTCACTTGTCTCTAACTTCTGCATCTAGTACAATGCCTAGCACATAGAAGGTACTTAATAAATATTGTTGAATTGAATTGAATTTCAGGCCAGATTGGTAGCTTGAGTAAGAATCTTGAAATCCCCAAATCTCAAAGTTGGAAGAGATTGTTTCATTTTCCTTAAATCTAAATTAAACCCCTTCTATAATATTCTTGATAAGTAGTCATCTGGCCGTTGGCTGCTGACTCCAAGTTAAGGGATATTCACTAGCTTCCAAGACAACCCGTTCCACTTGTGGCCAGTTCTACTGGAGAAAGATTCCCCCTGTCTCTAACTCCCTCCGGATTCCTGTTCTATTTCTCCTGATCTAGACCTCCAGATCAGAGCTCTATGCATTATGGTATAAGTCTATGGAGGAACGATGCTTTCAGTTTTGTGTCTCCTTCCCTTGACCTGAGCTGTCTTGATGAGTGAGGGAGCCAGCCAAAATGCTCTCTCTCTAAGCAGTGCGTGTCCAGATCAAACATACCTACCCAATCGGTTCCAGTTGTACTTCTTGACCATCTTGCCACTAACTCTGCTGCTTCCTTTCCTACAACTTGCTCAGTAATCAAACCAAATCTTCTCCTGCTTCTTGAAAGAGCATTTTCATTAACTGACTCAACATCCCTGTACCTTCCCAGACCACACCTCCTTTTCTTGGTCACTATTCCTCAAATATATTCGTCTCACAGATTAGAAAGAAGATGAACTCCTTGATTATATCATTTGGGGCTTGCTATTACTAGTCCTTAGCACAGTATCTGGCAGAGTAAGTATCTAATAAATAACTTTTCATTCATTGCTTCATTTCATATATCAAACTTAAATCTGCCAGTTGTTTATTTCTGGTTTTGCCCCTTGGGTTTAGGCAAAATACATTTCATTTCTTCTCCCCGTAGCAACTTACCAGATAGCACTTCTCTCCCAATTCTTCTTTTCTCCAGCCAAGAGGCCATCTTGTTCCTACCCATCCCTTACCATTACTCTTAGGTCAGCTTTGCCACTTTGCCTTGGACTTAACCTGTCTGTGCTTTTGATTCAGTGATTTTACCTACCCACCTTGCAGTGAATAGGCTGTTAGCTAAATGTCTGACCCTATGATATTCTCCTTACTATGGGGAGATGAATTGTGGCCTTTGAATTGGGAAAGGGAGGACAACTTACACGATGAGAGCCAGTCCAAGAGTTGGATTTGTGAAAATGCTTCTAAAATCTGGGTCCTGTTCTCATTAACCTCGGCCACCTTATTTGTTGTGGTTCTCTGGGAAAACATAGGGATGTTCTGACCTGCAAACAGAGAATCTGGTAGGGACTGATTGCTTTCATTTGAAAAATCCAAGATGCTAGAGAGTGGCCTGACCTCTTGTCAGTGAATGTGACCGATGTCCTTGTCTTTGCTTTGAGGGAGAGCCTCCCATGCCTTGTGACTCTCCTATTCTCAGGAGCTGTCCACCTGTGCCTTATTGTGTCCTGACCGAGTGTGTTGGGGAGGGAGGAAGGAGAGAAGGATACTATTAGTGCCTAAATTGGAGACTTCCTTAGGATTTTGACTTAGATTGTAAGTTGGGGTGATCTCCATGTACAGGCTGAGTATATCCTCAGGAAGTTCTTGGCTCAGTGGGTGGGACACCTCCTACAAATGGGCTACATATGTCTCCAGGAAGTTCTGGCTTAGAGCGTGGGGCTGTAGCCCATAGATTGGCTGAGTAAGTTTATTCCCAAGGATTGGTGACTGATTTAGAATGTGGGATAATCAGCAGGCCCTCAGGATACCTTGGCATAGACTAGAACAGCCTCCTGTATGGATATACTTAGAATGGACATACTTGGCTTAGGGTTGGGGACAACATCCCATGAGTAGCCTGAGAATACTCAGGAGATCCAGGAAGTTTTTTACTTAGGGGGAAGGATACCATTTGCCAAGTAGCTGGAGTATAGATTTGAGGGCCATCTCTAGTTATCCTAATCTATATCTTTTTTTTTTTTAATTTTTTACTGAGGAAATTGGGGTCAAGTGACTTGCCCAGAGTCACACAGCTAGGAAGTGTTCAGTGTCTGAGACCAGATTTTAACTCAGGTTCTTCTTCTTCTTCTTTTTTAAAATTTTCATCCTAATCTCTATCTCACCCCGGATCCAGACAGCTCTAGAGGACAAAGTAAGGCTGGTGACTTTCCACTTAAAAAAAACTTACTTGCGGGTCATAACATCACTTTCCTGATGCCATAAATCTCTTTGAAAACAAAGAACAAAAACATCTCCGTGTAGATTTAAGAGACCAGACCACCAAGTAGACTTTCCAAGGATTTTTAAAAATCTAGTCATTGAAAATCATCCAGAACAAAGGATTCCTCTTAATTTGACCTTGTGGATAGTCTTATTGTCCAATGAAAGGATCTAGAATTGTGAAGCAGTTTCCTTTCTCAGGGATGGTCTGATCACTGAATGCAAGCTGGCAAAATAGAAGGAGGAGAGACTGCTTGTTGGTCTCTTCAGCTACATCCTTCTGGCTTGGTAAGGACTAGAATTGATTCAAAGCTTGGAATAGAGTCTATGCAGCCACTAAAAAGCATCATTCATCCATCTATCCATTTTTACAGCATTTCGGGGGCTCATTGGATAGAGTTCTGGGTCTGGAAACAGGAAGACCTCAGACGGGGACTAGCTGTGTGACCCTGAACAAGTCACTTAATTTGTATTTTCCTTACTCCACTGGATAAGGGAATGGCAAGTCACGCCAATGTCTTTGCTAAGAAAACCTCATGGACGGTATTGCCAGTGAGGTCATGAAGAGTCGCATGAACCTGATTGATTGAACCACAACAAAAATAGGAGATGTAGCATAGTGGAGAGATTCAGGCAAGCAAACCTGATTTTAAGTTCCATCCCTGGTACATGATGAGGATGGTCCTGGCCAAAAATCACTCAGCCTCCTGCTGCCTTAGGCAATTCTTTACCACCATCAGTGTCAAAGATTAATAATAAATAAATCATTATAATCATGAACATTGATGAGATAGCACTTTGACATTTGCAAATCGCTTTCCGTATATGATCTCATTATCTCATTTATGAAGTAAGTGCCATCGTCCTTTTACACATAATGAAACAGACTGAGAAATGTGAAGTGACTCGCCCAGCGCCACACAGCTAGTATGTATCGAGGCAGTTTTAGAATTCAGATCTTCCTGACTCTAAGTCCAAGACTTCCCCATCATTCAATTAGCTCAATCACCAAGAGGAATAGTTAAAATAAGTATAGAAAGTGTGACTGGCCACAGACTGTGAAAGGCATGTGGGGATCCCTAGAGAAGAATGGGACTGGGGAACTCATTTTTAAAAAATTCTTATGGGGGGCTGCATACAAAGGACAATAAGCCATGGTTCCTGCTTTAGGAAGGCTGACTGATGGGCTGGGCAGGCAGGGGGGTTAACTGGCCCTCTGTAGCCTATCTGACAGCCACCCATGATTCCATGCCTGCAGACGGCACAAGGACAGAGAAGGATTGGGGAATATTTCCAAGACTACGTTGCTTCCAGATGAGGTCCAGAAAAAGTCACTGGCGGATTTCTGACTTTTATTTCCCTCTATGACTTGGCTATTTTCTCCTGACATGTGTTTGATTTTCCTCCCTTTGAAGAGAATTTCATCCTTGTTAAATGAGTCCACAAGGAGTCATTCAGAGGTAATGATTTTGAGTAACTACTGACCTGGGTCCAAGGCAGTTTTGGAAGTAGCTGTCTAAGCTCTGATGTGGCTTTAGGGTCCTCTCCTGGGATTAAAGCGGGGAGCTAATGAGCTTCAGGTCACAGGTTCATGCCCCATCTGGGCCAATTGACTTTTTTGTTGTTGTTCTGAGAAGTTCTGGCACTTCGGATGGGAAATCAGAGTGTTTAGTTTTAAGGCTCTGAAATCTGCTATTAACATGCTAGGTGATTTTAGGCTTTTTGTTTTCCTTCTCATGAATCTCAGTTTCTTCTTCTGTAAAATTAGGGATTGGGATCAGAGACCTCTTTTTTATATTCCATAATCTTTTTTAATTTTAATTTTATTATTATTATAGCTTTTTATTTACAAAATATATGCATGGGTAATGATCAGAGACCTTTTTAGCAAACAGTCAGCATTTATTAAGTGCCTTTTATGTGCCAGATAATTAGGTGGTACAGTGGAGGTAATACATCTAATAGTGAATCCAGGTTCACTTACCTCTCACCTGAGGGGAGGGAAGTGGTGTGCATCATCATTTGCAGATTTCTACCCTTCCTTGTAGCCAATTATTTTGCCAAAATGTACTCTTGGAAACACTGGAAGCATCCTAAAGGCTGTGCATAAGTTTTCATTTCTATATATTATATGAAATCTCTTATATTTCTATATATTATATTGTCTTATGACAAAAATCATGCCTTCAGATGGAGACTTCTGAGTGACAGATGCCAGCCGACCATTTCCAGGAATGGATAAAAAACAAACAACAAATATTCAGCGATTCTAATCAGGAGACCCATAGTAGATTCCTCTTCTAGATTATATTCCTAACTCACAAGTTAATTCACCTTATACAACTTCACTAAGTCTTTTGGGACATCTTGTATAATAACAACAATATTTCTGTCCCACTTGAAAATTCACAACTCTCACTCTCTCTCCCTAGCAATCCTGTTTGGTAAATAGGATTCCAATTTTATAAAAGCAGAAACTGATGTCTGTAGAGATCAAAGTTCTGAGTTAATATGTGAAGGAGCCTTAGAGATTCTGAAACCCTCCCTCCCCCCCCCAGTTTACCCATAAGGAACTGAAATCAGAAGAGATGACTGGTCCAAAGTCACATAGGTGTTAGTGGTTTGAGCTAGGATTGAATCCAGATACCTTGACTTCAAAGCTGAGCTTTTTTTTTTTTTTTTTTTTTTAAACAATGATTTTCTCATCATCTCTCTAGATGCTCCTTGATTTTAAATGTACCCCTTCCTAAGGAAGGTCTGCTTTGGGGATACAAAAGAAAAAATTATTGTTCAGGGGAAGTATAGACTTGCGACCTGTAGTTTTCCTTCTAACTTTGAGATTCTTTGACTCCACTAATGAGCCCCAGAGTGGCAAATGCCAGTATGAAATGTTTCTAAGGGCAACGGGGACCAGAAAACACTTTACCTGAATGCAAGTAGAACATAGAGTTTGAGACGTAGACATCTTGGCCTAGATTTCTTAAAAAAAATTTTTTTTAAAATAAAAAGCCCGTCATATTGACATTTTTTTGCATTTATATCACTTGTATTTCACAATGCAGCTCTATTCTCTCTTTCACCCCAAAAGTATTTCCTTATGACAAAAAATTTTAAAAAAGGAGAAAAAGTTCAGCAAAACTCACCAGAAAATATAAAAAAGTATGAAATTATATGCAATGTTGCATATTTCTATTTTTCCCTACCTCTGTAAATAAGGGGAGGAAGGAGACCTCTTCTCATATAGCATCATTGGGACCATCATTGGGTTCGTTTTTAGAAGTTCTTAGTATTCACCTTCCATTGGTTCATTGGGGTTTTCCTTTTCATTTAGATAGTTGTATCCCTCTCTATATTTTGAGATTGTCCCTTCTTCTCCTATAAAAGGCAATATCCTAGGCTTGGAATACAAGAGCCTTGGGTTCTGAGGTTGCCTTGGCTTTCTAAAATAGTTTCAAAAAAGAAAAACTGATTTAAAAAGCCATCTTTGGTTGCACTGAAGTCTTGTGCTTAGCACATGGTAGCTATAAATACAATATCTATGCAGAAATGCCCATAAGTGTGTGTATGCTTGTAAATATGCCTGGTTTCTATATCCTTCTTATGTGTGTGCTATTTATATTCGATAGAATGTAAACTCCTTGAGGACAGCGATTATTTGACTTTTGTCTCTTCTGTGTTGGGCACAGTTTCTGGCACATAGTAGGCATTTATTGATTTATTGGTTTATATTTTGTATTAATTTTAATGTGTGGATATTGTCTCCCCTAAGAGAACATTGAAAGCAGAGATCATTTTATTTTTTTTCTTTAAATTTTTAGTGCCTAGAATAATGTCTGGCACATAATAGGGGACCAGTAAATATTTATAGAATGATCTATTGATGGTAATCCATCTTTCTTCTGCCAGTGTGGGACCACATATCTGTGGCTATTGTGAGCAGTTCTGAGCATATTGTGGAAGGAGCACTGAACAGTTGGAGGACATCCAGAGGTGCCTTGGATGGTGGAGGATCTTGAAATTGTTTTATGATTACCTGAATAAATTAAAAAGTATTTATTAAGCATTTACTATGTGCTGAGCACTGTGATAAATACTGGGGCCAGAAAAAGAAAAGTAAGACAGTCTCTTGTCAAGGTGCTTACATTTTAGTAGAGAACATGAAGACTCTTTTCTCCTCCTTCCTCACCTCTCTCTTTCTGTCTCTGTCTCTATCTCTGTGTCTCTGTCGGTCTCTATTTCTCTTTCTCTTTATTTCTGTCTCTGTCTCTCTGTGTTTCTGTCTGTCTCTGTCTCTTCATCTCTCTCTGTCTCTCTCCTCTCTTTTTTCTCCTTCCTTCCCCCCCCCCCCATACACACACACGTAAAGAGGAATTGTCTGGTGAGGTTTGGAAAGTCACAGAGATCGTAGGTGTATTCATAGGAAAGAAGAATATTTAGCTTTGAGAAGACCCAATTTTTTCACATGCTAAGTATCTTCAAAAGTTGTCAAGTGAAAGAGGGAATAGCTTTGTGGTCATGCATGACTATTTAGGGTGAATCTAGCTCTAATGGGTCAGAAGTACAGTGAAGATGATTTTGGCTCAATGTATAGACAACCTTCTCAACAATTAGTAATGTCCCCGAATGGAATGGGCTGTCTTGGAAAGTCGTGAGTTCTTTGGCACTGGAAGTCTTCAAGTAGGTCTCTTGTTGCATTTGTTTATGATCTCATTTCATTTATTTATTATGTCTGGATCTCTCAAACTATCCCCAGTTTGATTGTGTGACATTTCAGATGAGAGCTGTTTCAGAGATGCCGTAGAGGGCTTCACAAACTCACTTATTGTCATAAAGCTGATCCTTGGTGTAGGTGCTTAATAAATTCTTCTCTCTTACTTTCATCCTTTAAGGAAGCCTAAGGGAACCCAAGATATTTAATTTCTAATACAATATATCAATAGATATAGCCTAGGTAAGCAAAAGCTTTCTAGGGTCTTCAATAATTTTTAAGAGCATAAAGAGACCAAAAAGTTTCTGTACTAATAGAGAATTCTGATGTGCTATCAGAACCATAGCCAGAAGGCAGGAGGCAGCTGAGAACTTTGGGCTGAGTCAGCACTCAGGCAAAGGACAGCACCCATCATTCATAAGCGAGTTATTTTTCTTGACTTTGTGGGGAATAAGGGCAGCATACGGTGGTGACTTAAAGGACAGGAAAAATCGATCTGAACATCAGTAGTTAAGATAGTATTAAAATTGGTGTTGAAGATGCCTAGAACAGTTCTAACATTTCCAAAAAGAGAGTCAACTATTCTGGATGAGAGAGATAGGTTGCTGAGGTTTTACTGTATGAAGTTTTTGATAAAGATGAAAAGATACAGAGAATGGAAGTGTGTATGTTTGTATCCACACAATTGTGAGCATTTAAAAGTGGCCAAGGAAGCCCTGATTGTATTAAAAAATTCACAGTCCATTCCACTGGTTTAGAAGAGATTTCTATAGCAGACTTGAATGAAAAAAGCAGCAGCTGGATATAGTCAGCATGGATTGGTGTCTTATCTCCTGCTAAAGCTCCTTTTAGTATGCTGCCATATTTTTGTATTTGTCTTACCTGAAAAACTTGACCTAGCTGAGAGAGTATGGGTGTGGGGATCAGAATCTTGGGTCCTAGTCTCAGCTCTACTACTAACAAACTGTGGTACCTCTAATGTGTTACTTCTAAATCCCGTGTTTCAGTTTCAATCACTGAAAAATGAAATAGATGATCTCTAAAGCCTCTCTCAGCTCTAACTATCTATTCTTCCAATTCTCTCTGGGCTGTGATATCCTATGTTCTAAAGTTCTTCCCGTATCAATAGCTAGCATCTATACAAAGTATTAAGGTTGGAAAAACACTTAGATGCGTTAACTCATTTGATTTTTACAATAATCCTCTGAGTAAGATGCTATTATTATTGACGCCATTTTTACAGATATAAAAACTGAAGCATCGAGGGATTAAATGAAAGACCCAGGGTTGTCTTGCTAGTAAATGACTGAAGCAGGGTTAGAACTTAGATTTTTCTCATTCCAAATCCAGCACTCTATACAATTAGCTGGTCCGAGTCTGACATTCTATAATTCTACAATTATAAGATGTGGAGGGGGAGTGCATTTTGATATTCCAGTTTTTTCTTTTTTTCCCTTTTTAATTATTTTAAATATATTTTATTTGAAAAAAAACAGAATAAGAAAAAAAGAAAACAAAAAGAAATAAAAAATAAAATCAAGCAAAACAAAAGAGTACATTGTCATGTGCTCAACAGAACATCAGGGAGGGTTCAAAATACATAACCACAAATTACATATATATATGTTAGTAGAAAAAATTATACTCATGAAAGTTCATTTTTTCTTTACTTCCTTGTAGATCATTCTTAGGTTCTCTGCTGCGCAGCTTATTTACTTTATTTTTTCCTCTTCTTTCATTTCTCCTCCACCCCCAAGCAAGTTACAGTTAAGAAAAGATAGATTTATGTACACATATGTAGATCTATACATATGTACACAACACTTACACCTCCACCTCCCACATACACACTTATGTTTTTCCTCTCCTTGCTGCTTCTTTGATTAAATTCTGCTTCATAACTTGCTTTGCTATTACTTAACCTCTCTCTCAAGGATCCCTCCCTTGTTTTCTTCTCTCACCCTTTACTTCCCATCTGCTCATCCCTCCTCCCTCTTATTTCTTTATAGATTTTGGAGAAGGCTATACTCTTCATAGTATATATGTAGTGTTGCCTATTGAACCCATTCCCAATATTCCAGTTTTAAAGATATAATCAGTAGCTGTGCCCTCTAAGCTTCCAGTCTCCCTAGAACTCCAAAGAGGCAATTCAGCAAAGTCCAAAGCTTCCTGCTTCTTGGAGGAACTCCTCAGTCTACCATCTCCTACCTTTTCCAAGCTACCTCCCTCCACTCATCCCTTGACAGTTGCTCTGATCACCTCCAAAGCTCTATAGCTGCCACCCACCTTGACAAAAGCCCCGATGTGCTACCACCCAGAGGTCCTTTAACCTGAGATTGATTAGGTCTGTTTTCCCTGCTGACTTTCCAAATGAGCCCATCAATTAGGAATATTAATAAAGTAGCTGTGAGGGCTTAAACCGATAACATTATTAGGGACTTTTATGGGACAATTACGATCCATTGACATTTCCAACCACATAGCAATCCATCAAGGAGCAATGGACATTGAGGACAATTGCTCTAAGGGAGAAAAGGGAAACATGGCTGAAGTGTTACTTTCAAGGCCTCCATACCATAATTAGGGAGGAAGAGAGGGAGGTGGAATTCTGGGGGTGAGAAAACCAGGGCTACCAGTGGCCCTGATGAGAGCACTAATCTGTCTCCACTTTACATCTGTAGCTTGTTAAGAGCTTTCCTCTTTCTCTTTTCCCATATCCTACACCTCCACAGCATTTTGCACAGCAATTTTCACACACTCCCTCTTAAGATATCTGTGCTAATGTGGACTCTTAGAGCTTCTTGCTTCCTTATTC
Organism: Sarcophilus harrisii; assembly: GCF_902635505.1. Taxonomy (NCBI): domain Eukaryota; kingdom Metazoa; phylum Chordata; class Mammalia; order Dasyuromorphia; family Dasyuridae; genus Sarcophilus; species Sarcophilus harrisii. Next base: position 16,345,361 of record NC_045430.1, read on the forward strand.
ATCCCCTTGGCTACAAGCTCCTTTTTCTCCAATGTCTTTTTAACCACCTAAATGATCTTCTACATGCACTTCTCTAAGCACATAATTCCTCTGCTCAAAAGATCTTTTGTGGCTCCCATGGGCAAAATGTCCTAATCCTGTCATTCAAGATGTTTACTGACTATGGGACCCTAGGTAAGATGCATAATCCTTTTCAGACTCAGTTTCCTTGTCTATAACAATCCTTTTCCATCAAAGGGAAGGAATAGTGGCCCCATTCAAAAGGGTCTATCAAAGATCAATTGCCATAATACATGCAGAGTGTTTTGCATACTTTAACATATTTTGTGACTATTTATTTTCTTTGAGACTACTTAGAAGTACATAGGTAGGACATTGTAGAGAAGGCTGGACTTGGAATCAGAAAGATCTGGATTCAAATACATTTTAGATGTTAGCTGTGTGATCCTGTTTGCCTCAATTTCCTCGATGGTAAAATGTGGATAATAATTGTCCTTATTGTTGTTGTGAAGATCAAACGAGACTTAGTATAGCGAATGGCCCTTGGGAGATATTTTGTAAATGCTTATTCCCTCCCCTGCCTTCATTTTTTCACAGCAAGCACAGCATATAGTCAGTGCTTAATAAAAGCTTGCTGCCTGCCAGTCAGAGTTAAAATTAATTAAAATATCCCACTGTGTGGCCCCAGCCTATATTTCCATTTTCATTTTGTAATTTTCTTTATGAACTCCAAAATGGACTTTTTTCTGTCCCTTCTATACACTCAGCCCTTTTCTGTCTCCTTATGTGCCCAGGCGAGAGGGATAGTTCCTTCCTCCCCTGTCTCTATCTTTGGGAATCCCTTCTTTTGCTGTAGAACTCAGGTGCCATGTTTTCCATAAAGCCTTATGACCCCCTCTCCTTTGGGAATATGAATTCCCACTTTAATTTCCTTGACCTCTTCACTGACCTCTCCTTTGTTCTCATCTCATTTTCCTCTGTAGCATTTGTGTCCATTTTCCCTCCTCTCCTTCATCTCAACCTTAAATTGTAAGATCCTTCATCATAGGAAGTCTATTTTTTGAAATGCTAATCTTAATCTAGTACCCACTATGATACAAGTGACAAAAACCCACCCCTCAAAGTTTTGGGGTTCTCATTCATAGCCTCCTGACTACTCCTTTCCCACCAACCACAGTTCTTTGTGACACTCCTGGTGGCCCTCCTCTGATATTTCTCCATCAAAAACCGAGATTGACTGCTGTTAGTAACCATCTCTGATATCTGAGCACAGACTCAGTCAGTTTGTGCTATAGCAGATCCAGATGGCTTATGGACCATGGGGCTTTTAAAAATCTAGCATGAAATGTTTGAAAAAAATTTTAAGTGGTTCTTTTAAAAGCTCTTAATGGAAGGACTCTGTTGGTACAACTTATTCCCATTAGGAGCAATTCTAGCTCTCGAGGACTAGTTGAACAACTTGATAATGTTTATTCTGGAGGAGGGAAAACAAATAAGGGGGGACACATGATAACCGGTTTTAAGCATCCAGAGGGCTATCATGTACAAAAGGGAGTCAGCTTTTCCTGCTTAGAGGAAAGTAGAAACGATGGTCAGAGGTTTCAAATTTATTGATAGTGAGCTACAAGCAGTCCACAAAAATCTGATTAAAACGTAATTGAGATATGTTGAATAAAATAAATAAAAATGCAATACAACATAAATTATGTTAATTTGTGGTTTTCTGAGTTAATACATGACTCCAATTTAATTTGAAACTCTTTAGCTCTGTTTATACTTCTGCTCAAACTTAACAATGTGTGGAGGTGACTAAGTGACAAATTTAAGCATAATATACTAAAAATTAATGTTATCTCAACATGGAAGGGGAAGTGGAAGTCTCTTTCCATAGAAGATGGATAATTATCTGACTGGGATATTGTGGGTGAATTTTCTGCTCAGGTACAAATTGGGCTCAATTAATTTTAGTTCGTCTAGTTAAAGCTAGAATGGACTTAAGATCAAGTCTTTTATAGAATGAGAAAAAATGAATTAGAAAGTGATTAAATGAGTTGTGCAGGATAATACAAATAGGTCCCTCCAAGGTGGAATTTGAACCCATATCTTCATGACTTGAAGCCCAGTGTCCCAACTCTTGAGTTCTGTGGTTCTATGAGAGTTGGAAGAGAAAGACAGGAGAGAAGGAATAGAATAGAGTCAGTCAAGAGAAAGGAAGAGATTAAGTGGAACTTTCAAGGCTGTTAAGCCCAGGGCCAATACTGAGTAGAAGCTGTTCTGGTTCATCCATCACTTTAGGCAGAGTGAAGTCAGCCAATGTGGGCATTATTGGCAGGAGGACAGCCGTGAGTGATGGACGAGTTTGACAGGATTTCTCGGGGAGGTTTTCTGCAGAGTGGCCAATGCAATCCATCATTCACTCTGTGCAGGCCCACTGGAGCCTGCCCAGCTTTCCTGGAAATGGCAGCTTTTATTGAGTCAAATAGAACTTTAGAGCTGGAATGGATGGCCTTATTTTATGGGTTCTGGGAACTGAGGTCCCAGACAAGTCAGGTGTCTGATCTAAGGTCCTGTGGTGGGTAGAATTGGACTTAAGACTAGCTTCTTAAGGACTAGTACAAAGATTTTTCGACCACGCCATATTTTGGAGAAGTTTTGCTTAGTCTCAGAGAAAATATAGGAACGAGGTTTCTCCTATTTGTCATCTTATGACTTTGGAAACTTTGGAAAGTTATGTCTCCAGAATCCAGCCCCTTAAAACTCGAGATCTGTAGCTCACTCAGGTCCAGTACGTTCAAAAAGGGAGCACAAGGTACCATATTTGGAGTCTTCCTGTCATGTAGAATGCTCTTCTTGCACCATGCCCTCCATGCAAACTTCCTATCCCTATCTTTGGGGACAGCAGTCAGACCAATATTACTATTCTTTTTTTTGCTGAGGCAATTGGGGTTAAGTGACTTGCCCAGGGTCCCACAGTTAGGAAGTGTTAAGTGTCTGAGATCAGATTTGAACTCACTTCCTCCTGATTTCAGGGCTGATGCTCTATCCATTGCGCTACCTAGCTGCCCCTAATATTACTATTCTTAGAAAGGATAAATCAGTCATTTACCCATGGCTGCACTCATCTCTGTGTCTTCCCACACAAAATAATTGTTTTCAGCCACCACTTTACATATGCTGTAGTCACCTATTAGAATGTAAGTTCAAGGATGCTCTCCCCCAAACCTGGTAAGATTTATATGAACTGATGCAAAATGAAATGAGTAGAACCAGAACACTGGACACAGTAAGTAACAGCAATATTGTAAGATGATCAATTGTGAACGACTTGGCTATTCTGAGGAATACGATGATCCAAAACAATGCTGATAAAAATGCTATCCACTGCTAGAGAAAGAACTGATGGTATCTTATCAAAACATACTTTTAAAAAAACTTTATTTTTCTTGTTTTTCTTTTTTGGTCTTTTACAACACGACTAATATGGAAATGTTTTGTCTGACTACACATATATAGTCTATATTGAATTGTTTGTTTCTCAGTGAGGAGGATGGGAAGGCAGGGAAGGAATTTAGGACTTAATTTTTAAAAAAATGAATATTAATTTTTTTACATGTAATTGGGGAAAATAAAATGTTAAATAAAAAAGAATGTAAACTCATGGAAGGCAGGAATCATTTTTTTTTCTATTTGTATTCACAGGACTTACCATTGATAAAGGGAAGAGAAGAGAGCTTCCAGTACAGAGCTTTAGGGGATACCTACAATTAGTGGACAGAACTTAGATGAAAATCCAGCAAAGGGGATGGTAGGAGACTGGTGGTAAAAGGAAGGTGGTTAAGTAGCCCAATAGGTCCTGAATGTATTTAGAACAGCTGGAGGCAAAATCAGTTTGCTTCCTACAGTCTCCTACCTCTGAAATTTTTCTATACGATTCTTGAATCATTAGTTTCCTTCAAGACTCATTTCAGATGCCTGCTCCCATGGGAGACATTTCCTGATTCTTCCAGTTATTAAACTCTTTCTCTTGAAATTATCTAACATTTAACAAATGTGTGGGAATATTCCATCTCCCTGGAAGAATATAAGTTTCTTGAAGTCAGGAACTAATTTTCATTTTGTTTTTGTATCATTAATGTTTAGGTCAGTTTCTGGCTCCTAGTGGGTCTTCAATAAATGCTTGTTAGATCAGTGAATTTTTAAAAAATTATTGATTCTTTTTGTTCTGGTACAATAGACACTTCCCAGCAAATACTGAAACAATCTACTTTACAAAGCACTTCTCTTCTTCCCAAGTCACTTGACTATTAATATAAAGGAGAGATACCTCCTTTAATTTATAATAATAACAGCTCAAATTTATGTAGCATTTTAAGAATTGCAAAGAGTTTTACATATGTTATCTCATTTGATCTGCAAAATCCTGAGAGGTCGGTGCTATGACTGTCCATTTTAGCAATGAAGAAATGGAAATTGAGAGTGGTGAGGTAGCTTTCCAAAAGTCAAGTAGCTAGTAAATGTTTGAGACAATATTTGACCTCCTATATGAATGATTCAAGGTCTCTTGCTCTGCCCACTGGTCCACCTCCCTACTTAACTCGAATAATGTGGTATTTGACCTTCAGTTTGTATATTGTTCTTTTGATTCTGCTTTCATCACTCTGTGTTATTTCACATAAGTCTTCTTATATTGCTCCAAATTCTCCATATTCAATATTCTGTAGAGTCCTGCGTAGAGATATTTCTCATATTCCCACATCTCAATTTATTCATCTAGTTCCCATTTATTGGTCACTGATTTAGTTTCTGGCTTTTTGTCGATGACACATAATGTAGGTATGAAGCTTTTTGTACTTGATACATAAAGGGTTTTTTTTTCCTTTTTGTCAATAACTTCCTTGAGATATAGTTCCAGTAATTGGGCCTACAGGTTAAAGGGTATGAACAATTTAGCAATTTTCTCCTTGATTTCAAATTGCTTTCTGGAATGGCTGAATCAATTCAAAGCTTCACTAGCAGGGAATTGTCATGCCTGTCTTCCCCCAGTCCTTCCAGCAATGAAGTTTCTAATTTTTTTTTTTGCATTGTTGATAGCTTGATGAATGTAATATAATACCTCAGGATTGATTTAATTTGCATTTTGCTGACTCTTAATGATTCTTTCCATTTTCTCCAGGGGATTATTATTGATGATTCATTTAGTCAGAGAAACATATAGAATTGTGGATGGGACATCCTGATATATCTGTGTTCAAATTCTACTTTTGACACTAACTAGTTGTGTATACATGAACAAATTAACCTCCCGGAGCTTTGGATTATTCTCTAATGGACTTGATGGATTGGGATCTGCCTTGCTGGAGTGAGTTCCCATCTCATGGAAACCACAGTTCTTTCCTTGGCACATCAATATATTGATTATTCAATATAATAGAGTATTCATCCTAGAATTGAGACGGTTTAGATGTGAACCATTCCTTAGATTACCTTTGGTAAGACATTTAATATTTCTAAGACTCAGTTTCCTACTCTATAAAATGGGATGGTGGTGGTTATGCAGTACAAAGAGTGCTGATTTGGGAGAACTGGATTTAAATTCAATCTCAAACGCCACCTGTATAACTAGTCCAACACATATCCTCTTCCAGCCTCAGTTACTTTTTTTCTATGAAAGAAGGAAACAACCATATCTCACAGGGTTGTTATAATACTCAACTGAAACCCCACATCTAAAGTGCCATAGATATCTGTTATTATTTATGGTGTATGTTTCTTCTTTTGAAAACTATTAGTTCACATCCTTTGCCTGTCAATTGTCGTGTATTTGTGTCAGTTTATTGTAGATTTTAAATGTTACAGCTATGACTTTTTTAGGGTGTTGTCTTACAGCTATGATTCTTAAAAAGTCATTTTCCTTTCCCTCTACTCACTGAAGAAGCAGAAAATCCTCACCATTCTTACAAACTACCACTCAATTTGTTATTCTTTATTTTAAGAATTTCAAAGCACTTTTCCAAAATTAGCACATGAGGTAGATAGTCTGGTTATTATTACCCCATACTCCCTTGACAATTGAAGAAATTAAGATTCCAAGAAATAATATGACTTTACAATTGTCACAAAGCTTGTGAATGCGGGAGCCATTACACTCTCCTACCTCAGTGAATTATTATGTGATGACACTCTGCTAGGTAAATTTTGAACTGAAATCTTCTTGACTCACCAAAGCATGTCTCCATTCTGACTCTCCCTCTGCCACTATTTGTATTCTCTGTCAGTCTCTCCATCTCCCCCTCCCTTTCCCCTTTCCTCTCTTCTTTTCTCCCTCCTTTCCCCCAATCTGGCAATTAAAGAATAATCAGTGGATTATTATTTAGACTATGACCTATCTGACCCTGCTGTTCTCAAGAGCTTACATTCTTCTCTCCTCCCCAACTTCCATCAAGAGTTAATTTAGCAGTTTAATTAGCCAGCTATCTACTTAGAACCTAAAGAAAAGAGACTGAGAAGTAGGTTTGACCGAAGTAAGAATAAGGAAGGGTCAGGAATAGAGAATATTGCCATTCATGTATTCATTTATTCAGTAAGTATTTGTTAAGGACCTATTATGTGTCAGCCACTGTGTTAAATGCTTGGGACATAAAGCCCCAAACAAAACAATCCATGATATCAAGGAGCTTCTTCTCTTTTGGAGGGAAAAATATCTTTACCCAGATAAACCAATACAAAATCTATGAAAAGTAAATACAGAGTAATTTCGATGGCAGAAAAGAGATATTGTCTTGGCATTAGGATTAGGGAGTAATCAGGGAAGGTTTCAAGGGAAAGGGGCACAGGAGAGGAAGAAGAAGATTTCGAGAATCCTCTCCAACTGTTTGTGTAAAGGTGCCTTGTGTCCAGGAAATAGTCTGCAAATCATTTGCAGGACATAAACCAGCCCGGCTTGGATATCAAGTGGTTGAAGGAGAGTGAAGTGAAATGCAGGAGGCCTCATGGGAGTAAGGAGCCACAGAGATGTGGCCATGGCTCTAGAGTGGGAAGTTGTTTTTTGGTCCAAGTAAAGTGTGTCACTTCTGGCAACTGATTAGTGACCATACAGCCTCTCAATGAGCCAAAGGATGGAGAACTCACTATTTCACACAGGAGTCATTTTCATTATTCTCAAGGAAGACTTTGAAGGGAAGACAGTAGAGTCTGACTTGAAAGAAAACTGGGTATTTGCTAATGAGTGAATTATATACTAATTACTTTTTAAAAAAAGAACAATTACATTCATAGATATTCTTTGGGAGTTAAGGATTATGGGATGGCAATATGACTTGGGGTCTCACAAATCATTTTCCAGGCCTGATTTGGCATTCTGGGCTATAAAAGAGAATTTCTAGTGCTCCATCTCAATCATGTTAGTAAGGTATAATGTGATCACAGCAAAGAAAGACCTGAAGTGACAGAGGAACTGACTGAGTCTTAGGAACACTGTAGGTTCCTAGAAGTTGCAGTTGAGTCTGGGATTGCAATTCGAGTCTCTTTCTGATTCTCTCTCTCTCTGTCTGTCTCTGTCTCTTTGTCTCTCTCTTCTTTGTTTCTGTGTCTCTCTGTCTCTGTCTCTATCTCTCTCTCTCTTTCTTTGAAGGTAGGGGTATTGTGGACCATAGTGGAGGGAGCCATGACAGGACATCTTGACTAACTTGCTCAGTCCCCTGTTGGCTTTTGCTCTGTTCCCCACCTTTTACATTGATGAAAGAGGAAGAGGAGGCAGCAGCTCGAGGGGGAGAAATACATTTTAGTTCTCTTTTCAGTGTTGCTTTTAAAAGCTAGAGAATATCATTTCTCATTATAAGTAATAGGTCAAGATATCCTCAGTCCAATCCCTGTTAAATTGAAAGATGTCAGTCTGACCAGGTGAAAAATTGCCAGGTTGGGGGAAAGGAGGGAGAAAAGAAGAGAGGAAAGGGGAAAAGGAAGGGGAGATGGAGAGACTGACAGAAAATACAAATAGTGGCAGAGGGAGAGTCAGAATGGAGACATGCTTTGGTGAGTCAAGAAGATTTCAGTTCAAAATTTACCTAGCAGAGTGTCATCACATGCACAGATTGTCTATTTTTCTTCTACAAGTTAGAAAAATATATTCCATTAGGAAGATAATTTATAAGAGACCCAGAAAGCATCAGCTGCCCCCTGGCTCTCAGGGGACTACCGCTTCTTAGGGCTCCTGTCCTTTGTCTTCTCCTGTTGCCTTCTGGATGATCTCCTTGTCCTTTGATGTTAATGATGTAGATAATATTCCTGGCACCTCCAAGGGTTGTTTGAACAAGGGCCAATTGTCTGTCTAGGCAAATCCCTCACCTTTCCAATCATTGAGATTGTAAGTCGATACCACCTCCTCTTCCTAAGGGGACCGGTGAGCGAGCTGCCCATTAATCTATGTCGGAATGTGAATTCAGCCCTTCCATCATGGATTTCACTTTGCACAGGAACGGTGTCTGCATGATGTGGAATTGGAAATGGCAGTATGATGGAATGGATAGTTTTGGCTCCGGAGTTGGAGGACCTGGGCTCCAAAGCTGCCGCTGATCTTGGTCAAATCACTTAATTTTCCTAGGGCTTCAATTTCCTTATCTGTAAAATGGAGGGGCTGGTCTAGGTGACTTTAGCGGTCCCTTCTATCTTCACATATATGATCCTACCAGTCTTGCATTTAGACTCAAGAGACATAGTTTCAAGTCCAGGCTTTTCCTCTTGTTAGAAGGACCTTGGACAAGTCCTTTCTCCACAGTTTTCTCATCAAGAAATCAAGATTTTAATTCTCTTATATCTGGAGGTTTTCTGGTTCCTTTAACCAGTATAGATGCTCAGACTACAAACCAGTGCTGAGAGAACAAGAATCTGGTAACTTTCTTTCCAGACTCCCTGTGAATTGTAATGTGTTAATGAATGTTCTAGGTGACATGTATGACATTTAGACAAGGGTTGGTTCGGTAGGAATTCATGTTGACAAGAACAGGGGAGTATTATTATAGATGTGTTAACCCATTAAACTTCCTAATTATTCCTGCAATTCAAAAGTGGAAGGATTGATTTCTCAGTCAATAAGTATTTAATAAAGACTTTGCTGTCATTTAGTCATCATGTCTGACTCTTTGTGATCTCATTGGGATTTTCTAGGAAAGGATACTGGAATGGTTTGCCATTTCCTTTTCCAGCTCATTTTACAGATGAGGAAACTGAGGCAAATGGGGTCAGGTGATTTGCTCAGGGTCATACTGCTAGTGAGTATGTCTTGCTACACAGGTCTGTGGCCAGATTTGAACTTAGGGAGATGCATCTTTCTGACTCCAGACTTGGCACTTTATTCACTACCAGTTCAATGCCAGTATTAAGTGCCTACTTATGTGCCAAAGTTGGGAGGGTACAAGGAAAGGTTCAAATAATCTCTGTCCTCAAGGAACTTATATTTTAATAGGAGAAAAAATATAAATGCCTGGGTACTATAAAATGAATACACAATAGGAGATAATCTCAGAAGGGAACAGCTTGGGGGTGCGGTGGGGACCAGGAAAGGTCTCCTGAAGAAGGTGATTTGACCTCAGTCCTTAAGGAAGTCTGCGAAGCTAAGAGACAAAGGTGAGAAGGGAACACAATCAGGAACAGAGGACAGCCAGTGAAAAGGGTTTTTGCTAATGTTCTTTGGGAGACTATAAAATATTCTGAAATTATGGTACCCACAACTGTACTCAGAAACCCAGCTGAGGTCTTCTCAGTTTAGAGAACAGTAGTACTCTCTCTCTCTCTCTCACCACCACCAGGGCACTAATTGAAAAACATTTGTCGTGAGAAGGTTCTTCAAGAGTGAAGTAATTGTAGAAATTGCACACATCACAGCAAGTTTGGGGGATGTATATGGTGACAGGTGTAGACTTCTATCACCACTGAAATTAACTCACAGAGATGGTAGCTTTCTATTGATTCAATTATGGCTGTCCCTGACCTTGAGTGATGGGAGGAAGGGGAATGCAGAGTTTCAAGAGAGGAAGGGAGGATCCTGGGAAGACTGATGTGAAGACCGTGTGTACTGGGAGAAATTCTAATTTTTTATTAAATTACTGCCCTTCCTTTCCAATGCAGAATGCCAGGCAATATATGTGCACTGCCAATGGCGATGGAGACTGGTTGTCTGATGAGCTGTGAACGCATGCCGTGATAATGCCCCCATGATGTTCTTGATTGCCTGGGTGAGGGATGGAGGCTTGAGAGAGCATGGGTAAGTGAACCTACTTAGATATGTCAATGATTCTGTGTTCTCATCGGTATGGATGCTTTCTCCACTGTTTCACTAATCAATCGATGAATTCAACAAGTGATTAAATAGCTACTTTGTGCTAGGTTTCTGGGGATACAAAGAGGAAAGTAAAATAGTCATTGCCTTCAAGGAGCATGTATTTGATTCAGAATGTACAAATATCAGTCTACCAAACAGTCAAATGGGCAGAAACTTATTGAGCATCAGTAACTAGATGTCAGGCAATGTCTTAAGCAGAAATGATACAAAACACAGAAAAAGAAATACTCCTTGTCCTCAAAGAACATCTACAGAGGATAGGAGACAGCATTTTGCACAAAAGAAATTCAAAACACATACAAAGGGAATATAAATCTCTAGAACGCTAGCAACTGAGAAGGATCAGGATAGACTTGTTGCAGGAGGTGACACCTTAGTTGAGCTTTGAAGAAAGTTAGGAATTCCATGAGATGGAGGTGAGGAGGGAATATATTTCAGGCAGAGAACACTTTGCTTGGGCAAAGATGCAGAGATAGGAAATGGAAAGTCTTATGTGAAAAACATCGTCACTATTTTAACTGGAAAGTAGAATGTAGTGAAGGAGAATTATGTAATTATAAATCTATGCTAATTTGTTGGGTTTTATCTCTGAACCCCAACTTTGTGTTACATTTTCATGTCTGTCGGTGATTTATAGTCCAGTAGAGTTTAATCTTCAGAGCAGAGGTTGGAGAGTCGGAGAATGGTGGAGCTGGAAGGAACTTGCTGACCTCACGATGTCCTAATAATCTAAGGATCCCTAGGCCCATTTTGCAAATCCGAGGCGGAAGGTGACTGACTCGTAGTTATACAGCTATTCAGGGTACAGTTAGAGGTGGGCATTTTTCTACCGTCTTCTTGCCCTTCAGTAAAGGACCTGAGCAAGGTCCTGCAGGGAATTAAAAGATGAATGAGATCTGGTTCCTGACTCTGATATCGTAGAGTGGAGTAGAGATGAGTAAGACAATAATCCAAAGTAGAATTTGATAAGTAAGAAATAAAAGGGATGGCATGGTACAATGAAGTAGAAAAGGGCTGGATTTGGAGGAAGGGGATCTGGATTGAAACCCAGCTTTGCCAGATACTCATTAGCTGTGGGACTATGGGAAAGTGTCTTAACCTCCCTGAACATCAGTTTTCTTGTTCATAAAATAACAGTCACTTCTTCTAAGGTTCTTTTTAGTTTAAAACCTCAAATCATGCAGTTTAACCTTTTAGGAAAATGGGAAAAATGATTGGAAAAAGCATTTATTAAGTACCTACTAATGTGCCAGATACCATACCAAGTGCTTTACAAATATTATTTCCTTTTAGAAATGAGGGGAAATTGGCTTGCTCAATGTGTATAAGCTGTGATCATCATTATACTTTTTCAGCCTCAATTTCCTCATCTGTGAAATGGGGACAATAATTATTCTACTACTACCTGATGGGTGTTATAAGGATAGCAATTTGCAAACATTAAGGTGCTATAGAAACATGAGCTATCTGGACCGGGCTCACACAACCAAGGTGTGAGCAGATCCAAGCAGAAAATGGAGGACTCTAGATTCTCCCTTTCTCATTCTCACTACCCTGAATACAGGTGGATGATGAGGTGACTAATTAATTGGTCCATAGTTTCTCCCTCTCCCCAGATCAACCAATCAATATTCATAAAAAGCTAAATTAGCTTGTGGGGATTTTTTGTAGAAGTGGCAATGAATACAAAAATGGCATGACAGCAGGGCAGGAAAATTGAAGGGTCCAGACTGCACAGACTTGGTTCCTTGGCCCTAAAAGCAAAGACACTCAATGGACAAGTTCATCAACAGAATTTTTTAAAATTAAAGCCTTTTATTTTCAAAACATATGCATAGATAATTTTCAACCTTCACTCTTGCAAAACCTTGGGTTCCGATTTTTTTCTCTCTCCTTTCCCTCACTTCCTCCCCTAGATGGCAAATAATCCAATATATCATCATCCAATACAGCATTTTTAAAGGATCTACAAAGGGCCAGGTGCTGTCCTTAGTGCTGGCCACTCCAGCTGCAAGACTTAGCAATTGAGACACTAGGAGGACTCCTCCTCAGTGAGATTAAGAAGAGGATTATTGATAACAACAACTGTGAAGTACCTTTCTCTAAAACAATTTGTAAGAGTTCATGTTTCCAGAATAGTTTAAAACCTCCATGTTGCTGTCCTCATGATGTCCTAATAATCTAAGGATCATTGTGCCCATTTAGCAAATCAGAGAAGGAAGGTGACTGACCCACAGTTATGTAGCTAATCAGGGTATGCTTAGAAGTGGGCATTTTCTACTGTCTTCTTGCCTTTTAGCAAAATACCTGGGTAAGGTACTTCAGGGAACTAAAAGACGAATGAGATCTGGCTCTTGACCCTGACATTGTAGAATGGAGCACAGATGAGTAAAATAGTAATCCAAAGGAGAATGTGATAAGTAAGAAATAAAAATCAATTATTTCATGACCCAATTGTCCTTCCTGTGATTTTCCTGGCTGCTGCTCACCCATATGCTTTGCTTCCACCTATTAAAATGTAAGCTTCTCGAGCTGTCTTGTAGGGAGTCGCACACTAAGGCAGGATGGTGTAATGGAAAGGGTTATGAAGATGGAATCAGAGGCCTTGGGTCAGAATCCTTGCTTTGCTATTTATCACCATTGTGACCATAAGTAAATTCTCCCCCTCCATAGGCAACTATTTTTTTCCCTTTAAATAAAGGGGATGATCTTTGATCCCAAAGATCCATTGTCACCAGCTTTAAAATCCCATGATTCTCTTGGATGGGGTCCTCCCAGCTCCTAGAGACTGCGAAAGCTCCTTGAAAATGGGAAGTGCTAAATAAATGTTCCTGCAGATTTGCCCACCCATCTGTTTCTGCATCTAGAAGCTTAGTTGTGGGACCCTATGCTGCGTCAGGATTTGGGGCAACATGTAATTTGTGGGTGAAGAGAGCAGCAGGGGACTTCTCACCAGCAGTCCCCCCCGCCTCTTACCCTTTCTGTTTTCTTTGCTCTTCTGGCTCCTATCATCATTTCCTACCCTCCCATGAGATCTACTGGTATTCTCTTGGTTTTTCCTTCTTCCCCTTCACTTTCTTCCCTCCTCCCTTCTCCTACCATCTCTCCTTCCTTCTCCTTCCCTTTCCTCTCTTCCTCTCCCTTTCCCTACTTCTCACTTCTCCTCTCTTTCCTCCTCTACTCTCCTCCCCCTTTCCCCTTCCTTCTCTTCCCCTCTCTTCTTCCTTTCCCTCTACTTTTCTCTCTCCTCCCTTCTCCTCTCTTCCCCTATCATTCCTCATTCCTTCTCCCTTTCCCCTCTCTGCTCCCTCTTTTCTCTCCTCTCTTCCCCCTCCTTCTCTTCTCCCCTCCCTCTCCTCCCTCTCCCCTCCCCTCCCCTGTCTCCTTCTCTACTACACCATCTCCCTTCCTCTGCCCCTGCACTGTCCCGATGCTTCCCTCTCCTCTCTTTCCCTTCCTGTCTTTCTGTTTCTCCCTTCTATTTCTCTTTGTCTTTCTCCCTCCCTCCCTCCCTCCCACCCTCCATCTCTTTCCACCCCACCCCCTGCTTAGTGGTTCATTTACTGCTCAATCTGTGATTAATTAAAACAATTTAAATAACTATGCTGATGCTAAATTCATTTAGAGCTACCTCTTCCATGCCTGACTGCGGAAGACCAGGGGGGCTGCTGGGGGCTGAGCTCCGGGATAACCACCAGGCGGCGCTGTGGCCACAGATTTGGGATGTGGAAGGGTTTTAGGTTGTGGGGTTGGGTCCAGAGAGTGGGGGGAAAATCAGGGAAAGGGTTAATTGCATTCTCCTCTTCCCCCTCCCCGCCCCTCAGTGCACCTCTCCCTCACAGCACCCTCCTCTCCCCCCTCCAATATGCCTTTTTGGTAAGTCAAGAAAGAAGAAGGTTGGGGGAAGCTGGGGAAGGGAAGGAACAATAATGGTTAGAACCTGCATTGACTTTACACCTGCTACCTGCAGACTCCCCACCTGCTGCTCCCTCCTTCTCCGGGGCACTTTGGGAAGGCTTGAGAACGTTATCAGCCAGTTCCCAATTTGTGGTTGGAGAAATTAGGAAATGGAAAAATCAACAGATTCAATCTTTTTCTCTTTGATGTGACTCCAAGGGCTCTGGGAAGGTGCCCCCTGCCCCTCACCCAACTACTGAAGTCACCTGTAATTGTGCCTAAAATTACATCATTCACTCCTTGTTCTTTTGAGTTTAAATATTGCCTTTCCCCACCTCATCTTCCGCCTCCCCCCAATACATTAAGACATTAGGCTTTAATATTTAGAGGCAGAGATGGTTGGTCTTGTTATTCTTTTAAGTTCAAATTCTACCTCAGATATTTACTTACTGTGTGACCCTGTCTAAATCATCTAACCCTGCTTGCCTCAGTTTCTTTAGCTGTAAAATAAGCTGGAGAAGCAGATGGCAAACCACTCCATTATCTTTGCCAAGAAAACCCCAAATGGGATCAAGAAGAGTTAGGCACAACCGAACAACAGCAAATTAATATTTGAGTGTGAACAATTGGATTTAGAACGGGAAGGAGGCTAAAAGATAATTTATTATAGCCTTTCTCATTTTATAGCTGAGTCCCACACTACCAGATGGGAGAGCCAGGATTGAAATCCATGCTCACTAACTCCAAATCCTGAAATCTTTATGCTATACTAAAAATTAATTTTGAAAGTCTGCTACAGAGGCAGCTAGATGGCACGGTAAATGGAGCGCAAGCCCTGGAGTCAGCAGGACTTGAGTTCAAATCCAGCCTCAGACACTTAACATATCCTAACTCTGTGACCCTGGGCAAGTCATTTAACCCAAATTGCCTCGCAAAAAATATGTTAGGAAGTATGTTGCAGCTTCTACTCAGATTTGGAATAAAGCAACTGGGTTCAAATCCTGGCTTTTCTATTTATTTAGTGGTATATATATATATATATATATATGCTTATTTTCTACTTATTTACTTTAGGAAATTCATGTTCCACTGTTCAGAGTCTCAGCCTTTTCCTTTATAAAATGAGATGGATGATTGAGATGACCTTTAAGATCCCTTCCAGTTTTAAATCTTAGAAACTCCTATGGTGAATGTTTTAAGCTTGATTTAAGTAATGATTGATTACTTATGAATTAACGATTTAAGTAAGAGCCAAAGGTTCAATTCTAAGACATCATATTCTCTTCTTCACCCACAAATTTGGTTTTGTGCCAATTGAAGAACTCTTTGGCTTCTCTTCTGCCCTGTAAAGACAATTTGGTACAGCATTAGACAAAAGGAGATATGGGTTCAAATGTCACCTCCAAAATTTGTTAACTATGACCACAGCCAAATCATTTAAGTCTTGAACCTTATTTTCTTGTCAGGCAGTTAGATAGTATAGTGGATAGAGTCTGGAAGACTCTGGAGTTCAAATTTCACCTCAGACACTTACTAGCTGTGTAATCTTGGTCAAGTCACTTAAATTGTTTGTCTCAGTTTCCTCAGTTGCAAAATGGAAATAATAATACCAATTTCCTAGGGTTGTTGTGAGGATCAAGTGAAAAAAATATACATAATGCACTTAGCATAGTGCTGGGTGCATAGTAGGCACTTTTATAAACACTAATTTTATTACTATTATTATTATTAATTTCTACAGATGTGGTTGATATAGGCTCAAATATTAACTCTAGAAAGTATCTTAGAGGTCAGTAAGTCCAACTTTCCTTTCCCCACCATTTTACAGATGAGAAACTGAGGCTAGAGAGATCATAATGTTATCTAAAGACTGTTGTAATTATTACAGTGGGGTTAATGATTAGGTGAACTTGGACATTTTGGTCCTGCTTACTTAGATGATCATAAATTTGACAGCTGGATCCCCAGGTGTCCTGGAACCAATTCATACTTGCAGAAGCCAATAGTTATATTCTTTGGATTTGAATAGAACTAGAACTTGGAAACTGGCAAATATTACAAAACTGGATATGATTTAGCTTTTTGTTATTGTTGATTGTCCATATTTTTTAGGGGAGAAATATTAATGATTCAAATAAAAATGTAAAAATATTTCCTTTTTTTTTTTTCAGAAAGCTGGTTGTTATGTGTTTACTTGCATATTCCCGGCTGTATCAAATCATGTAGATTTAGTTCCTTCATCTTACTTATTGATCAGGAAGCTGAAGCTTAAAGGGTCGGGCAGTGCAGCTAATCAACAGCTGAGGTGGGATTGGACATCTGGTCATTTAGTCATCATATCTAGAACTGAAAAAGCAACTAGAAAGGAAAATTGTAGAACTGCCCACCCATTTTATAGATGGAAAAATTGAAATCCCACATACCAGTAAGAGTCATGATTTTAACAGACAGAGCTTATCTGGCTTCCAATTCACGTTCTTTGTGCTCCACCATACTGCTAAGCTGAAGTGCACAATGTAATGGGGAGTATCAGATCCTAGAAAGGACACTGGAGTCACCATCAGAAGATCTCATTTCAAATCCTGGATCTGCCATTTATTACATGGGGGAGTCGGGGCAAGTTATGTCACTTCCTTGGTTCTCATTTTCCCAGGGTGTAGAATGAAGTGGTTGGCTAGGTAGCTTTAGGAGTTCTTTCTTACTGTGAAATGTCTCATCCTCCATCATCACTATGGATCTCAGTTTCTTGCTCTATAAGACATAGGTAATAAAATGGCACTAAATGCCTCTGGTGATTATGAGGAGGAAAAAAAGGGCCATCTCTTAATCTGTGAGTCAATAAACATTTGTGAGGTTCCTGTTATCTGTTCCTTGTTGGTGGATGGTTTATGTGGTATACCATAGAAGAGGTCTTAGATAGGACGTCTCATTTTGGTAATTATCTTAGAAAGGATGAATTGTCAATAGTGTCGGGAATGTTTAAATTTAGTCAAAAGAACTCTATAGTCTGGGAGTCAAAATTACTGGATTCCAGGGTAGCAGGGATCTCAAAATTGTATCTTCCCACACTGGTATCTGAGACTAGCTGAAATTCTGTTGATTTCTTTTTCGTGGACTAATGATATTGTGAGAAGATAATGTGGCACTGGGGAGAGGAAGAAGCTCCAGTGGTTCAGGAGAGATGAGTGAATCTCAATTTTATAGTTGGAGAGAAAGTAGGAACTTTTGACATCGAGCATTCTCTTTTGCAGTGAGAGGATTGCAGGACTATAGTTCCTGAGGGAAATGAAGAGATGATCTTTGTTCCAAACTGCATCAGAGTCAGAATTGGACCAAGGGATTGTGGGACTATTTATAGGAAGGCTTTTTCTGAGGAATAAGTTCACTGAGATACCAAGAACAGAAAGAAGTAGAAGGCAATGGGGGGTGTTCTACTGAGTGTTATGAGAACTGGACAGTGGACTGTGACAGAAAAGGAATGCTGACGTCTGTTGGGAACAGAATTGCAAGTGGAGTGGCTTTAAGATTGGATAAAGGAACCTGGGAAAGCTGTGGACACCAATACCCTTTGACGGGATCTGAGGAAAAAGGACTAAATACTGTAATGGACATGACACTTACTGCTTGAGAACAGACTAAGAAAGCCTCAATAGAAGGTAGTCTATCTCTCTTTTTCCATATATACATACATACATACATATAGCTGTCTGAATACAACTAGGATTATATATGTGTATGTGTATATGATGTCCCCAATGTCCTTGTATATAAAATATAAATCATTATATATATGCATATATATATATATATATGTACACATACCACATATGTTGGAGAGAGTTGAAGCTTATTGCCCAGGGCTTCAACTTAAATACTTGTGACTATCAGCAAAATAACTCTCAGCATATTGACAATAACTATTATTGTTTCAATGGCATCTAATCTGGGCTCATTTATTTTCATAGACTTATAAATACTCTTGCTTCTTTGAGCTTTGTAAACCATGTACTTTCAAAGAGAGCTGTCTATGATGCTCTGAGAGTGTCAGATATGACATTCCCATATTATCTGTGTTAATAAAACAAGCTCCCCCTTAATGTGTATTAAAGTCTTTCATATAATATGAGATCTTCTGGCACAAAGATTTGCCAAATTTGTGCTCCACTAATCACTCACTATGTAATTTTGATGTCTTGGTCTGAGCCACTGGATTCAAATGACATCCTCATGATTGATTCATGTGTGTTTATGTGTGTGCGTATGTATGTTTGAAGGATACTTAGAGATGAAGAAAAATGGTTAGTCTTTTTGCCGTAGGCATCAATCATTTTTGGATTTTTAAATATTGTTCCCATGCCCCGTAAATGCTTCTCCACAGATGATATAATAGAAATACTTTGCGTTTATTTCATGCAGAATTGATCTTCTGTTAAACCAAAGGAATAGTGTGTGTGTGTGTGTGTGTGTGTCTTAAATAGAATCTCTTGTGGGGGACTTGACTTTTAAACTCAGTACAACCAAAGGTGTGTTATTCTTTATTCTGGAGTTAAGTAGAAGGCATAACCCCAAGTTTGGCTATCTTGATCCGAAGAAGTTGTAATGTTTCCCAGCATGTACCACCTTCTACCACACTTGAGTAATTCATTTTTGATTTTTGATCATCAGTATCCTCATCTGTATAATTAGGGATTATGACTAGATCTCTAAGGTCTTTGATTTCTCTAACATGCTGTGATTCCTTGGGGATATAATGGTAATAGAAGAATTTTTTTTTAAATAATAGCTTTTTATTTTCAAAATATATACAAAGATAATTTTCACCATTCATGCTAACAAAACCTTGTGTTTCAAATTTTTTCCCTCTCTCTTTGCCTTCCCACCTATTCCCCTAGACAGCAAATAATCCAATATATGTTAAACATGTGCAATTCTTCTATAAATATTTCCACATTTATCATTCTACACAAGAAAAATCAGATCAAAAAGGGAAAAATAATAAAGAAAACAAAAAGCAAACAAACAAACAACAAAAAGATGGAAATACTATGTGATCCACATTCAGTCCTTATAGTCCCTCCCTCTGGATACAGATGGCTCTCTCCATCACAAATCTATTGGATTGCCCTGAATCACCTCATTGTTGAAAAGAGCCATGTCCATAAGAATTGATCATTGTATAATCTTGTCACCATGTACGATGTTCTCTTGTTTCTACTTTCTTCACTCAGCATCAGTTCCTCTAAGGCTCTCCAGATTTTTCTGAAATCATCCTGCTGATTGTTTCTTATAGAACAATAATATTCTTTTAATATTCATATATCACAACTTATTTAGCCATTCCCCAACCAGTGGGAATCCACTCAGTTTCCAGAGGAATTGGAAAGAAAAATATTGTATGACAAGGTCTCTTCTAGGGCCAAGTGGTCTTAGACATGAGGAAGTATAAAAGATTTTCTGTTTCTAACCATTAGCCTTTGCCTGGATTTTTGTAAAATTTATATTTGATAGGATCTTCTCTCAGTAGGGTCAGGGGCTGATCTCGTTTTTGCTTATACATTAGAATACTTTTTTTAGGCCAGCCCTCCCTTCTTCCCCACCATTGACTGTGAATATTGACCTAGAAGACCAAATATCGATAACTGTTTCTGTGACCCCTTCATATAACTTTTGAGCATTTCTAGGAGAGACACTGAACCTTGCCAGAAATCTCATGGCTCACTTGAAGCCTTCTGGCACCAGAATATCCAGTAAAGACATTGTCCTAGAGGCAATGGTGGGGTGGGTGATCTCCAGGTTTCAGGTGTTTATTTAACATAATTTTCCTTATAAAAAAAGCTGGAGAGTTTTGGTCTAAGCTAATCTAGAAGAGAATGAGATACCCAAAAATCTTTCCAGTAACAGAGTATTTGGTGGGAATCATATCAGCTCATCCAAAAGACAAACTCGGTAGCAGAAGATGTCTGTCACTTTAGAAGGTAATGCTTGGGTATATGTGGGTTTCCTGTTCTTACTTTTAAAAATATCCTCCATCCCTAGTGCTTTGAATAGAAGAAACAACATGTGAAAAAAATATAGTATTATCACGATGATCCATGAAAGTAACTACTGTACCACCCAAAGTACCCAGAGACTTAAAGAATCTATACAGTTAAGAGTCATGAAACTTGAGAGGCAGAAATAAAAGAAATTTATAAATACTTGGTCTCTTTCCACCTATATTCTTTTGAAGTGGGAGGAAATTAATGGTTGATAGAAATAGAATAAGTCCTTCCTCTATATGAAAGACTTAGAGAATTATAAAATATTAGCTCTGGAAATAACTTTATAAGTGATATAGGACCATAGATTTAGATCTGGGAAGGATCTTGGAAGTTATTTAGTTCAACTAAATTCATTTTTAGAGATGAAGAAACTGGAAAATAACTGGAAAATGATTTATTCATTTCAACTTGGGAAATCGCATTCATAGATCTACAAACTTATAGTGTCACAGAATATTAGTTGTGAAAATAGCCTTATAAGTTATGTGGCCATAGTAGCGTAGATTTAGAGCTGAATTCATCCGGTCTAACCCACCTCTTTCTCAGATTAGAATTGGTAAGGTGATTTGTCCAAGGTTACCCTGTTAATAGATGTCAAAGTCAGGATTTGAACCTAGTCTTCTGCTTCCAATTGCAGTGTACTATCCATGACACCATGATGCTCTGATCAGGAAAGTGAGGTTCAAGGAGGCGAAATCATTTACTAAATTGCAGAGAATGAATAGAAGTATTTCGATTCCCATTTCGACTCTCTTAAATTTCTTGAGGGACATTGACAAAAATAATATTTCAAAAGAGGTTGACTAGGGATTATGAAGGTTATAAAAACCCTCTCATGAAAACCTGGAGCAAAAAAGACTCGGGGGAGGTATAATCCCTATGTTCAAATATCAGAAGAGGGAATAAGCTTGTGTTGGGTCATGACTGGTGATAGAATGAGGAAAAATACATGGAAATCACAGGGACATATTTCAGTTAAATTTAAGAAAGAATCAGAACTGTATGAAAATATAATGGGCTGCCTCATGAATTAGTGAATATACCATCACTGAAGATTGCCAAAAGCCTGGATTGCCATTTCTGTCAGGGCTGACCTGACCTCGCAGCTCTGCATTTAGATGATCCTTGTGGGACACTCATTGAGTCCACACTTTTAAGCTCAGCCCAGACCTAGAGTCAGGCCTAATCTTGACCCTCTGCAAGAAATGCATAACAACCCACTTATTTTTATCTCATCATCAAATTAGTGTTGCTGACAAATCATATAGACTTGATCTCTAAAGTCTCATGGACAGACTTTTTGAATCTTGTGACTCAGTTTCTCAATAGCTGGATTCCTATTCCTTGTGTCCAAGTTTCCCAGTTCTTGCTATTAGCAAACTAGGAGGGAAATTGAACATTAATTATTATTATTTTTTTTTTGGCCAGGGTAGGGTAGTGGGGGTAGAAAGGCACAGCCAGGAAGGCTGAAGCTGATAATAGTAGCACTAATGAGCTTCTCTATTCTTCTGAAACTGTCTATAATAATAAGATAATCTTTGCTAGAGATAGATTCTTCCTCATAGAGTGATTGAGTTGAAAGGAAGAAGACTGAAAGAACAAGAAACTTTTTTCCTCTGGATGAATAGCTAGATTGTGGAGTCTTTGCATATCCAGATAATTTCCATCATTTGTTCATATCCCCTAAGACAATTGTGTCTCTTAGGAGAATCTTGTGCATCGAATTGTGCTGTGAGATGTCTGAGGTCTTAGCCACAGATGATATGGCAAAGATTAGTTGTTAGAAACATAAGACACATAATATTCCTTCATATTTAAAGCCACCTTGCTATACAATATCTTTCTCTAGTAGGGCTTTGTCTTCCATTCCATTTTATTATCATTGTAATAAAAAGATCAAATAATAATAAATTTCCCTTTAATATCAGCAGCTTCATCAACATGTTCTCTTGAATGTAACAATATCAGAGAACATGGAACCCTTTCATTTGGAGATTGTGGTAGCCTAATTTTTGGCTCCTGATCCTGGATGTTTCAGTTCTTCATGACCAGTTTTCTGATACATGCAATTGGATCTCTCTTATACCAACTTACTCTTCTGTTGGGCTTTTCAGGACTTGTACACCCATTTAAATATTTACCAGTTGTCTAACTTTCCCATTTCATTGGATTTTTGCCATCTGCTGGCCTTAACAACAGTCAAGTTGTGCTGGCCCACAACCAGCTGTGTTTAACTTCCATATCAACTAGCTTGGTGACCCAGTAGGGCTGCTTGCCCTACATAGACTACATTGATGTTCCAGCTTTTTCTCTGTTTCAATCTCAGCTTATGGTATTCATATCACTCCCATCCTTTCTCCTGCAACTGGTCATGTGGTCTTTGCTTTGCCTTCTATGAGCATGTTCATTTCCCTTTCTCCCCCCCCCCCTCCTGGAAAAACAGTTCCAAAACTATGCACTAATCATTGTTCCCTTCCACTCTTGAGTCTATGTAACTTCTTGGATGTGGCCTTTCATACGTGTCTTCAGTTCTGAGGCTTTCCTCAAAGCTTGATGCAGTGAAAAGAACACTAAGCCATAATTTCAATACTGCCTCTATTACTTTCTTCTGTGTGACATTGGGCAAATCACTTAATCTCTTTGGAGGTTTAATTCTCTCATTTGTAAAATTAGGGTCTTGAACTAGATTGGGAGTGGGGATTTTTTTCTGTCAATGGCCATTTGGATATTTATAACATCATTCGAGGGTCAATTCAAAATTGTCAACTTAAAGAACTCAAGCAGTGGGAGGTGGTTGTTGCCTGTGGTTGCCTTGGCAGAGCTAGACCAAATGATTTCATAAGCCTTACATGATCTATGAGCCAGATGATCCTCTGAACTAGAAGAATACTGAGGTCCCTTCTAATTCTGAACCTATGATCCTATGATATTCATTCCATGTTTCCGCAGTTCTTTAGGAACTGCATGGAAGAAATTATTGCATTATGTGAAAAGTAAAAGCTAATGACTTACAATCATAAAATTTTATTATTCATTCTGTGATATTTCCTCATTTTCCATGTATCTAAGATGGGGGGATGAGTTGGAGAAGTGTCTAGCTTATGAGAGGACTGTGGTTTCTTATGGTTATGATGATTGGTTGAAGGGCTATTTCACCTGGAGAAAGAGAGAAGGTACATTTATTAAGTACCTATCATGTGCTATGTATATCTCATTTGAAGAGAAAACTTGTCAAGGGACAGCTAGATGGCCCAGTGGATGGAGCACTAGCCCTGAAGTCAGGAGGATCTGAGTTTAAATTCAGCCTCAGATACTTAACACTTCCTAGCTGTGTGACCCTAGGCAAGTTACTTACCCTCAATCACCTCAGCAAAAAATAGTGTTGTCAAGTAGAAAAGACATTTGATGAATTCTATTTAGTTCCAGAGGGCAGATCTAAGATCAGTGAAAAAATCTGATTATTAGTGGAGTCTAAAAGTGAAATGGGCTCACTAATTAACTTAATCCTTATTACTGGATATTTTAACTGGATCTTCCACCAAAAACCTATTTTTTTTTTTTGTTTTGTTTTTTGTTTTTGCTTGTATGTCCCTGAGTCTTATTTTCCTCATCTTGGAGAAGAGAAGACTGGAGTAAATTACAACTTCTTAACCTTTTTGATATCATGGACTTATAGATTCCTTCTTTGAAAATGTTTTGAAATGCACAAAATAAAATGTATAGGATTACAAAGGAAACAAAATGTTTGTAAAAACAATGATGTCATTCCCCCCACCCATGTTCAGGGACTTCTTGGAATCTTTCTATAGACTCTGAATTTGGACCCTAGAAGATCTCTAAGATCCCTTCATTTCTAAACTATAGATTGCTATGATGTTAAACAAACAGAAGTCAGATCATTACATATCAAGGATGCAGTAGATCAGCATTTCTGCTCAGAGGATTTGGTGGTTTCTGAATTTTTAATTTTGATATTCTCTGAATTTGTGAAGCTGTGATCCTCACACTTGGGTACTCCATGAACCCACAAATTCCTAGTTATGTAATGACTAAAGAAACCAAGATGAAGGATGGGGAGGGAGAAAAGCATATCAAAATGTTCGAGGATTAGAATAGAATGTTCAAGTAGAATCATCTGGGTATATAATTTTAAATTTGATATCACTGTTGAGATTTAATGAGTGTCTGATCTGTTCTTTTCTCTGAATGCAAGGTGACTTACAGAATCACATAATTGGTTCAGTTCCTTATAAATGTCACTTATGGTTCCTTCCTCTATTAGGTATAACTGATGTTGGTCTTTAGGTACTAATGTCATAAGATCATAGAGGGGCAAGGGAGAGCACTGATCTCCAAACTTTTAAATGGGAATGTTAATATCCTGTGGAACTTGACTTTTATAACATGTACCTCTTTTTGCAAAAGGACTTTTGCAAGTTAAAATGTGACTAACAGGTGGGGAAGGAACACAGCTGGATCTCTGTGGCTTAGATGTTGACAGAAAACTCCACTGGCACTAAGTTAGGGGAAAGAATGTTTAATAGAGAAAGTGCTGCCAAACAGTTCTGTTGCAGATGTTAGGCTGACCCATCTTTGGTGAGAGATGGCATAGAGATTGCCTCTGAGGTTCTTTCAAGCTCTCTGTGTGAAATAATACAGTAAAGAAGAATCAGGTAACAAACATAGAGCAGATCATTTCCCACAGTCTGATATTTCTTTGAGTTTCTCAGATTTGCTTCTGTATTGTCCTGGTGGCTAACCAACCATCTGAAGGAGGATTCCAGGAACTGTATGCAAACTGATGTAGCACATTGTCCCCAGTGTTTGCATGTGGGTGGATAGTTATGGTCACGGGCTATTCAGGAGTAGGTGCAGAAGTACTTCAGAGAAGAGATCTGAGCAATGATATGTTTCAGAAATCCACACAGGATGAAGCTATGTAGCAACTTCCAATCTCCTGTATCTAGAGAAGGGGAAGCTAGTGGGAGATTCATGAATCAATTAACATAAAATCTAGGATTAAAATTCATTCTTTTTTGATGAAAGGAGTGAATTTCATAAAATCTCTTGTTTGTAGACTTTTTTTTTTAGCACATCACAAAACTGTCTGTCTTTTTGCATCATGTTTTCCATCTAGAAATAACAAAGCTATTCCCTTCTATGAAAAATCTACTATGATATTTGTAATGAGTTTTATTTTTCTTGCCTTCTCAATGTGTGAAGGAAGGGGAAGGAAAGAATTTAAAGCCAAAAATAAAACTGAATTAGCATAAAAATCCTACTATGTAAACATTTTCTTTCTTTATTTTTTGTTCTTTGTTTCTTTTTTCCCCTCATTCTCTATGTTATACAGTACTTTTCTCGTAGAATCTTTAGTAGTGAGCCAACCACATGCATCAATGGACTCTTTTATTTGAAATATTTTAGGCACATTGTACAATGGAAAGCCTACTGGATTCAGATTCAGGACATCTGGGTGCAAATCTTGATTTTTTCTACTTACTCCCCTAGTAATCCTGATTAACTCACTTAAGGGCTTTAGTCTCCTCTTACCTGTAAAATGAGGTAGTTTAACTAGTTGAGTGCTTAGTTCCCTTTCTATTCTACATCTTTGATCTCATCTTCTTAGACTCATCTGGAAATTAATAAAACTAATAGCTTTTGAAGGCTTCAAGCTCAAATAAATCTAACAAATATTTAGTAAATGCCTATTTCAAAAGCTGGTATTTATTTAGCAAAACACTTTGTCACATAAAACTTATTTGATTCTCACATAAGGCCTGAGATAAATTGTATAGATATTATTTCCCCCCATTTTTTGTAGAGGAGAAAATGGAATCATACAACAAGGAAGGAATAGAAACAAGTTTTTAATTCAGGTCCATTTTCTTAATTCTATCACTGTTCCTCATAATACCTTTATTTTGTCCATTTGAAAATGGGAACTGTCCTAGGTACTGGAGGTGATTCAAAGATACAAAAGAAACAGTTCCTTATTGCAGTTTAGAGTTAGATTAAATGCTTCTGTACTTCAAGGATCTATAGTTTTGTTAGTTTGGAAATTCCCTCTGTCAATACTGATTGTTAGCCCAGTAACTGCTAGGTGCTTTGAGTAAAAGACAACTATCCTTTCTTTGCCCCCATAGCCAACATAGTAAAGAACCTCTCTGAACCTAGTTAGCTGGCCCTTAGAGAGAAGACCTAGTCTGTTGCTGGCCCACACATAAAACCTTTGCAGTTTGGTAGGATAAATCAGAACTTGTGTTTCTCTGGCACAGTCTTCAGGAGTCAAAAGGTGACCTTTATGTCACAATAAGGTATTAGAAGAGAACTTTAAAGGAATGGAGATGAGGAGTAAGAGAAATTGCACATATAAATAAATACAATTAAAAAAAATCCACATAGCTACTTTTGTATCTGCAATTGAGGGCATCCTTGGTGAAGAGGTGAGAAAGGAACAGACAATTTCATACAAATGAGATTCTACAGCAGACCATATCTTTATAATCATACAGTTGACTAAAAAATGGAGAAAACACAAGATTCCATTGTACCTGTTGTTTGTGAACTATAAAAAGTCATTTGCCATCATAATGTTTCTCCTCTAAGAAGATGTCTTTCTTGTATGTGTTAAAGTCATGTAAAATTCCTTGGAATATATTGCTAGGAATAACCTTGTTCTATGACCCTCCGATCATTAATATCAAGAGATATAAAAAGGAAGACATAAACCTATAAAATGAGACATTAATAAGAGACATGAGGCAAAGAGGTTAAAAAACTTTGCTTCCAATACTATGAAAAGCCAGCCATGGAATTAATTCAGAGTGCAAAGCCTGGTTAGCAGTTCAAACTTAGATTTTAAAAATAATAGCTCAAGAAGCGGTAGAGCCAAGATAGTAGAGTAAAGGCAGGGACTCAACTAAGCTTTCCTAAATTTCTCTCTAAACAACTTTAAAAATAATATCTCAAATCAACTCCAGAGGGACAGAAACAAAAAAGGTTGAAGTGAAACAATTTTCTAGCAACTTGGAAGTTGATCTGAAAAGCCTTATCTCACTAAGGTGTCTATGGAGTACAGCCCAGTGCAGACCATATTCCCAGAAGCAACAGTAGGTATTGGAGGTCACTGAATATGTCAGCAGAAGCTTTGGAAACTCTCAGCTCACAGATGGTAAGGAGGTCAGACAACAGATTAGAAGGAGATTGCAAAGGACCCTTTGCTGGCATTAGGTGTAGGACTTTATTGCATTGCCCATGTATAGTGGCAGGTTGCAGTTCCAGAGTGAGGAGAAGCACTAAACTGGACAATAAACAAATAATAACAACATTCTGACTGTACAAAGTTACTATTGTTACAGAGAAGATCAAAACACAAACTCTGAGAAAGACAATGAAGTCAAAACAGCTATATCCAAAGCCTCAAGGAAAAATATGAATTGGTTTCAGGCTCAAAAAGAATTCTTGGGATGAGTTTAAAAAGGATTTTAAAAATCACATGAGCGGTAGAGGAAAAATTGAGAAAAGAAATGAGATTTAATGAAAAAAATCATGAAAAAATGTCAATAGCTTGGTAAAGGAGATATTAAAAACACAGCAGAAACTGATATCTTGAAATATAGAATAGACTAAATGGTAAAAGAGGCATCAAAAATTCACTGAAGAGAGGGACTCTTTAAAAAAAGGACTCACTAAAAAGCAGAACTCATCAAATAGAAAATATGCAAAAAATTTGCTGAAGAAAACAATTTCTTAAAAATAAAATTGCCTAAGTGAAAAAGGAGATACAAAAGCTTACTGAAGAAAAATAATTCCCTAAAAATTAGAATTGGATAAGTAGAAGCTAACAATTTTATGAGACATTAAAAAACAACAAAATGCAATTAGAAATTAAAAAAATAGAAGAAAATGTGAAATCTCACTGGAAAAACAACTAACTTGGAAAATAGATCAAGGAGAGATAATATAAGAATTATTAGACTAGCTGAAAGTCATGATGAAAAGGAATCTACAAAACATATCTGAAGAAATTATCAAAGAAAACCATTCTGGTATCCTAGAACCAAAGAGCTCTAAAACTGTGTATACTCTTTAATTCAGAAATACCACTACCAGATCTGTATCCCAAAGGATTTAGAAAAAGAAAAAAAGGCCTATATGTACAAAATTATGTACAACAGCTCTTTTAGTGTTGATAAAAAATTGGAAGTTGAATGGATGCACTTCAATTGAGGAATGCTAAACATGTTCTGGTATATGATTGTGTTGGAATACTACTGTGTTATAAAAATGATGAGTAGGTTGGTTTCAGAAAACCCTGGGAATACTTTACATGAATTGATGTGAACTGAACTGAGCAGTATCAGGAAAACATGCTCCACAATAATAGCAATATTGTATGATTATCAACTGTGAATGACTTAATTATTCTCAGTAATACAGGGATCCAAGACAATTCCAAAAAATTTAAGATTGAAAAAAGCTATCTGTTTCCAGAGAAAGAACTAATGGAGTCTGAATGAAGATCAATGAATATTTTTGGCATTTTTTTTAAATTAAAGTTTTTTTTTTTAATTTTCAAAACATATGCATATATGTTTTGAACATATGATTCAACCATTCTGGAGAGCAATTTGGAATTATGTCCAAAGGGCTATCAAACTGTGTATACCCTTTGATCCAGCAGTGTTTTTTACTGGGATATCCCAAAGAGAACATAAAGGAGGGAAAGGGCCCCTTGTGTTCAAAAATATTTGTGGCAGCCCTTTTTGTAGTGGCAAGGAACTGGAAACTGAATGGATGTCCATTAGTTGGAGAATGGTTGAACAAGTTATGGTATATGAATGTTGTGGAATATTATTGTTTTATAAGAAATGATCAGCAGGATGATTTCAGAGAGGCCTGGAGAGACTTACATGAACTGATGCTGACTGAAGTGAAAAAATCAGGAGATCATTATACACAGCAACGGCAAGATTATACAATGATCAATTCTGATGAACATGACTCTGGTCAACAATGAGGTGATTCAGGTTAGTTCCACTGGTCTTGTGATGAAGAAAGCCATCTTCACCCAGAGAAAGAACAGTGGGAACTGAATATGGACCACAACATAGTATTTTCACTCTTTTTGTTGTCGTTTGCTTGCATTTCTTTTCTTTTTCATTTTTCCCTTTTTGATTTGATTTTTCTTATGCCATGTGATATTTGTGAAAATATGTATAGAGGAATTGCACATGTTCAACATATATTGGATCATTTGCCAACTGTGGGAGGAGGTGAAGGGAAGGGAGGGAAACATTACAATACAGGGTTTTGTAGGGGTGAATGTCGAAAATTATCCATGTATATATTTTGAAAATAAAAAGCTTTAATTAAAAAAATAAATCATATGCATAGATAATTTTCAACATTTATCTTTGCAAAACCTTGTGTTCCAATTTTTCTTCCTTCCCTTCTTCCCACCCCCTCCCCCAGATGGCAAGTAATCCAATATGTAAACTTGTGTAATTCTTCTATACATATTTCCACAATTATTATGATGCACAAGAAAAATAAGATAAAAAGGGGAAAAATTGAGAAGGAAAACAACATGTAAGTAAACCACAAAAAAGGTGAAAATATTATGTTGTTCAGATCATTCTCTTCATCACAAAGCCATTGGAACTGGCCTGAATAATCTCACTTCTGAAAAGAGCCACATCCATCAGAACTGATCCTCATATAATCTTGCTGTTGCTGTGCACAGTGATCTCCTGGTTCTGCTCATTTTATTTAGCATCAGATCATATAAGTCTCTCCAGGCCTCTATGAAGTCATCCTGCTGGTCATTTCTTATAGAAAAATAATATTCCATAACATTCATATACCGTAACTTATTCAGCCACCCAACTCATAAACATCCACTCAGTTTCCAGTTTCTTATCACTACACAAAGGGTTGCTACAAACACTTTTGCATGCATAGGTTATTTTTCTTTTGTATGATCTCTTTGGGATACAGACCCAGTAGAAGACACAGCTGGATCAAAAGGTACATGTGGTTTGATAGCCCTTGGGCCATAGTTCCAAATTGCATTCCAGAATGGTTGGATTAGTTCACAGAATGAATACTTAAAAAAAAAAAAACCAAAAAACTTTTCCCCTTTGTTCTGTTTTCTTTCACAATATGACTAATATGAAAACGTTTTGCATGACTGCACATGTATAACCTATATCAAATTGCTTTCCTTCACAATGAGGGTAGAGAGGAGAAAAGGTGGGAGAGAATTTGGAACACAGAATGAAAAAAAATGTTAAAAATTGTTTGCAGGGTAATTGGAAAAAATAAAATATTTATTAAAAAATAATCACTCAAATGGTCTTTCCTTCCATCTGTGAGGTTGTGCAATGTTTATCATAATTTTATAGCTGAGGGAACAGAACTAGAGAAATAAGGTGGCTTTTGGCAAACATCATAAAGCTTATAATTTAAGCACGTACTCTGTGTCAGGCTAAGTGCTTTACAAATATGATCTCATTTTATCCTCACAACACCATAGGAGATAGGTACTATTATTATGTACATTTTTCTTGGGGAAATTGAGATAAACATTAGTCAAATGACTTGCACTGGGTCACACAACTAGGAAGTGTTTGAGGCTGAATTTGAATTCATGTACTTCTGACTCCAAGGCCAGCACTCTTATCAACCGGGCCACTTAGTTGCATCTGAATCATTTCCTTTCCATTATTTTCCTCTGACCTTGGAGAAAGCACAATCTGGTCTTCACAAGGGTACTTGGATTAGAGGAACTTATCTCTATCTATGTTAGAGATAAATGGTGTAAATATCAGTCAGTAAATTGAATTCTACTTGTAGTTGTAAACAAGGTGCTAACATTATAAAGGAGCCTAGTTACTCTCAATTCAGTTACCATAAAGGATTAGATTTTATGGCCTTCTTAGACCTTTCAGCACAAGTCAAATGCTCCCACTTTTTCTCTGTGGGCCTGGACTATTCAAAGAAATGTGAATAATGAGCATACTCCAAAAACTTCAGGAATGTCTAAGAAGGCATATCCCTTTTTGAATATGTATATTTTTTAAATTTTAAAGCTTTTTAATCTTGAAAACATATGCATGGATAATTTGACAATACTGATTCTTGCATAGACTTATGTTTCAAGTTTTCTCCTCACCTTCTCTCCTAGATGGCAAGCAATCTAATATATGTTAAACATGTTAAAATATATGTTAAATTCAATATACATAAATATATTTATACAATTCTCTTGCTGTATAAGGACAATCAGATAAAAAAGATAAAAAGAGAAATAAGACAATAAAATGCAATTAAATAATAACAAAAAAAGTGAGAATGCTATGTTGTGATCCACATAGAGTTCCTACAGTCCTCTCTCTGGGTGTAGATGGCTGTCTTCATTACAAGATCATTGGAACTGACCTCGATCATCTTGTGGTTGGAAAGAGTCATGTTCATCAGAATTGATTGTCATATAACATTAATGTTGTCATATATATGATCTCCTGGTCCTGCTCATTTCACTTAGCATCAGTTCCTGTAAGCCTCTTCAGGCCTCTCTGAAATCATCCTGCTGGTCATTTCTTATAGAACAATAATATTCCATAACTTCCATATATCATAATTTATTCAGCCATTCTCCAATTGATGGGCATCCATTCACTTTCTAGTTTAAGAAGGCATATTCCTGCAGTGAGTCTTATCATCAGTGATTCTTCAATCCACCTCAAGAAATACTTTCCACTTTCTGCTCACACAAATTACAAAATCACAGGAACTTGAATTAAGTTTGAATGATACCAAACTTGGAGTTGGATGGGATCTCACAGTGATTTGCTTTAACCTGTACCCAAAAGGAATTTTTATGGGAACATTCAGAGCTTGTCATTCTAGAAGAGGAAGCATCCATTGAGTTTTCAGGTAACACACTGTAATTTCAGACAGGTTTAATTCTTAGGAAGATATTTATGATCTCAAGTCTCATTTTCCTCTTTGGAACTCCCACTCATTGCTCCTGGCTCTGCGTTCTAGGGTTAAATAGAATAGGTGATATCTTCCAATTGACAACTCTTCAAATGTTAGAATATAGCTATTATGACAACCCTTCCCCCAAATCTCTGACTTTCTATTTCTCTATTCTAAAAATCCCCCATTCCTTCATTATTATATGATCTCAAGGTCCTTTACCATTCTGGTCATCCTTTTGTGGAAGCTTTCCAGATTATTAATATCTTTCTTGAATTGATGTACAGAACTAAATAAAATATTTCAGATGCAGTCTGAGATGAAGTTTTATTGAATAACAGTTAAACATCTGTTTTATTCTGTACAGAATTGGGCAGGAAGTTAGTGAATACTCTTCATTACCTAATGGATACAGTATAAACTCCTTACTCTGGCATTTGAATCCCTCCACAATCCTGCTCCTACTCTAGAGAATCAATGTGACATCAGTGCAAGAGTAAAGCACTCAGATTCAGAAGGTGGGTTTAAACTGCGTGACCATGAATCAGCTCAGTCTGACAAACATTTATTAATTGCCTATTGCATACAAAGCATTCAGGATACAAATATAAAATCTTAAAAGTGACAGAACGGGCTTTAAAGACATCAAATTTTGCTGGGGGTATTTGTTCAAACTTGTGATCTTACCAATGTGAAATTTTGGATTTTTATCAGTATCTCCTACCAGAAAGGAGGCTTCTACCAAAGCAGATTATCACTTGGCCCTGCAGATTACAGTCTTAGAGTGGAGATGTGTTCTGAATCAGGTTAAAATATAATTGGAAGGAATAGCTAGATGGTGCAGTGGATAGATCACTAGAGCCAGGAGGACCTGAGTTCCAATCTAGCCTCAGACATTTCCTAGCTATGTGGCCCTGGACAAGTCACTTAACCCTGATTGCCATAAATATATAATTGGGAAATATTTAACAAAATAAATAAAAATAGCATAAAACTTAAATAATGTTAATATATGATCTTCAAGAATACTTATGTATGGTTAAGTGGTCCTAATTTCTACTTGAGTTTGATACAATTGTCTTAGAAAGTTGACTAAGATCATACAGGATCAGGATCCAGGTCTTCAGCTCTATAGCAATTTTACCATTCTCTTTCACTCTATATACCTGGGGTGAGATAATATGAGGGGGAAAGGAATAGTATTTATGTAGTACCTACTATATGCTACCACTTGTGTTAAGTGGTTTTTAAAAATATTATCTGATGTTATCAGTGTGTAAATAGGTTAGTGTATATGTGATAATTTCATTTAAAATTTTTATTTAAAAAATAAAACAGCAAACAGAACATGCATTTCCAAATGCAATGTAGAATACAAGATGACTGTACATGAAACTCCAATTATCTACTAAACACAACTTTTTTTCTTTCAACATGAAACTTTCAAAACTGTTCTACCAGTCTGTGTTTCCTTCTGGCCTTCCTTTTGTCTTCTCTCATACATTTAAAAATGCTTCAGTCAAGCAAGAAACATTTGTTAAATACCTATCACATTTCAGGCACTATGCTATACAAAGAAAGGCAAAAATAAACAAACAAAAGCAATCAACCAAACAAAAAACAATCCCAACGGTTTAGGGGGAAAGATAATGAATTATGTTTTGGACATATTGAGTTTAAGAAGTCTATTGGACATCTACTTTGAGAAATCTGTGAGACAGTTAGAAATGTAAGACAATTGGGAGTCAGCAGAGAGATTTTGGGGCAGCAAAGATAAATTTGAGAAATGATGAGGTTAGAAATTTAATGATCAAAGAAATACTCATTAAATTAAAATGGTCAATGGAACTGATGAAATCATTAAGTGAAGTAGCACACACACAAATATATATATGGAGAGAGAGAGAGAGAGAGAGAGAGAGAGAGAGAGCGACTCTTGCTCAAGAGTGAGCAAGAGAGAATAAAAGAGAACTTAGGAAAGAATGCTGAGGATTATCAAGGCTGTATTTTTGTTGATAGCTGAGATTTTTTCTTTGAAAGGTGCCTGTTCTTGGCCTTTCACTATCCTTACCAATCTAGAGTCACTATTAAATGGTTGAAGACAAAATGTTCCAGACTTAGTTGGACATTCCGGTTATCATAGTATCAGCAGGTTTCAGTTTAATGGTTTTGGGGGCATAATTCCAAGTTTCTTTCCAGAATGGCCAGACCAATTTATAGCTCTATCAAAAGTGCATCAACATGCCTGTTTTCCTAGAGCTTCTATACAATTTGTCATTTTTACATTTTTTTATCTTTGCCAGTCTTTATGGGTGTGAGATGGAATCTCAGAATTGCTTTAATTTGCATTTTTCTAATTATTAGTAATTTGGAGCATTTTTATATGATTATTTACAGATGGGCTTTCTTTCTTTGAGAACAGCCTCTTCATATCCATTAACCATTGTCTACAGGTAAAAAAGAGGGAAAAATCCAAATCTTTTGTTCTTATATATTTGGATCAGTTTCTTATATATCTTATATATAAGTTCTCTATTGAAGGAACATTTGCAAAAGTTTCTCCTGGTTAACTGTTTTCCTTCTAATTTTTAACTCCATAAACCTTTTCATTTTATGTAATCAAAATAATATATGATAATTTGAGAAAGAAGGAAAAAGCCAAACCAATAATATATAAAGGATCAAGAAACTCTTTTAATCTTTCTGAACTTGTCTACTTGTCTGTAAAATAGGGATAGTGATTCTATTACTTCCTTCCTCATAGAGATGTTGTGAGGAAAGAAATTTGTAAATCTTAAAGATTTAAATTAATAGGAGTTGTTATTATTGTTATTTGGGATGAGAGGTAAAATCAGTAAGTGAGCGATGGAAGGGAAAAAGTTCTTGGAAAGATGATAACAACAAAGACATGCCTATTTCCTTAAGGTAGTGGGAAGGATGTGTGTGTGTGTGTGTGTGTGTGTGTGTGTGTGTGTACATTGATTTTCAAGTGTACCATTGTAATCTTGAAGTTTAATGTTTTTATGCATGATGAGGAAAATTGTCCCCTTGTGGTGATGGGTATTTGCCAGTCATTGTATAAAGTAGGGCTTCTTAAACTTTTCCCACTCATGATCCCTTTTCACCCAATAAACTTTTACAAGCCCTCAGGTATATAGGTATAAAATAGGTATACAAATACTGATAATTGATAAAGAAATTTATTTTGAAACAATTCCTTGACATACATATAATTTCACATTTATTAAAAATGAAAGCAAATTTGCATACTAATGAGATGGATGTACTTGCTTATTTTTACAAAAAAGAATTAAATCTTGGCAGAATATTTGACAATATTTACTGCTGCCAAATTTTTCACAACCCTCACATTCAGTTATGTGATTTCATATGGGGTCATGACCTACAGTTTAAGAAATTTTGTTATAGAGGAGTAGGCTGATTTCTGTGTTTATTAAATAAAAGGAAGAGTTAGTGAGAAATTATAAGCTTTGCATGTATTTTTTATTGTTACAAAATCATAGAACCTCAGATCACTGAGAGAACTTAGTTATCACTTGTCTTTGGATTCCCAAACAATGCCGGCATCATTAGATGCCTTGTGGGTAACTCCAAATTCACATTTCCAACCTTCTTTAAAGAGGATAATTTCCAGGACAGAACATTTCTTGTTGAGAGAAGATGATCAAGCACATTCTCCCAGAGGATCATCAATGGATTCCAGTATTTGCACTCAACTATTACAGTAAGCAAATCAAGCATTGTGGGTCAGTCGGATGGTGTTATTTGCTTTGTTTCCCAAAATGTGTTTCTTTTCTAAAAAGAGACCACATATTACAAGATGGTCCACATAGGTCTCTGTAGAATTAAAGCCAAGACTCACTGGAATGTCAATCTGTTGTTTCTTTAGTTCTTTAGTTTCCTTTTGAGGGAAGTCCAAACCCTGAGGGGATGCTGAATCTGAGGGGCTGCTAAAAGAGGGATCCACAAGCAAGGGCTCATTATAAGTCTGTGGTTTTTGCATTGTTCATGTGGTCCAAGTCTTCTGTATCTTTTGTACACTCAGGAACTCCTTAGAGGCCCACCCCATGTTTCTGTTTTTGGTTATTTACATTGTTTTCAGGCTGTTCTCTCAGCAAAATTGCTGACCCGTGTACTTGGGGTTTATATGTAGGTATCTTTGTCTAAGTCTTATATAATATAGACTTCCTAGAGCCTGGATAGGAGGAAACTACACCTCCTTTCGAGCTTTCTCTCTTCTACTAAGTGACTGAAAAAAATCTTTCTAAAACTATTTTAGATCCTGGGGTCTGTTCTTGTGGATATTCAAGACTAAATCTCTATAAGTCCAGACCTGAGAGTGTTAAACCATAGGTTGCTTCTCTGTTATTAAGCATGTTTTCATAAGGATTCTTTGTCTTTACTTTGGTTCTATGGGTCAGCTGTGCTTCTGGAACACATAAATTGTGACCATGGATAGTGTGAAGTGAACAAGATAGTCTGAACTCACTACCCGAATCTGAGTTTTGGAGTAACATGGTCAGACCTGTGCTTCAGCATTATTTTTTATTTTTTGGAAAAATGAATTGGAGAAGGGATAGACTACATGACGGCCACTACTGTGAATTACTATTATACTGGATAAGAGGTGAAGAGGGCTCATTTATGATGGTGATTATGGAGTGACTTGGCAACTTGGTTGTACATGGAGAGTGAAGGGATGAGGGAGAGGGAAGAGTCAATGGAGTTTTTTGAGGTATGGAACCTGCACAAATGTGAGAGTGTTTTTGGAAACAAATGGGGAAACATGGAGGAGGGCAGTTTTTGAGGAGAAGATAATGAGCCACATCTGGTCATGTTGAGATGGAGATGCTGGTGGGACATAGAGCTAGCAATATTCAGCAGGCAATTAAAGATTGATGTGTAGGGGAGAGGTTTGGAATCAAGTTACTGATTGGATGGTCACCTGTACTAGGTAATAATTAAAGCTAAGGGATTGAATGAAATTGCCAAGAGATAATACATAGCGAAAAGAGAAAAATGGGCAAGAACAGAACATTGAAGGTAATCACAACTGTGGGCAAGAGGAAAAAGATGTAATAGTAAAATAGACTGAGTAGAAAGCAAAGGCAGGAAAAGGTCTCAGAGAGAACAGATTTGTATGAAGGAAAAAAAAAAAAAGGAATGAACACAATGATATCAAATGCTAAAGTAAAGTCAAGGTTGATGAGACTGAGGATGAACTGGTAGATTTCTTATTGAAGAAATGATTAGTTACCTTGAAGATGTCAGTAGATATGGACACCAGATTGTGGTGAATGAGTGGGCAGTAAGAATGGAGGCTATAAGCAAGCTATAATTTGCTGAAGAAAATTAGGTTTCATAAAGGATTCAATGCATAAAAAAGTTTTGGGAGAGATAATTTTTGGTTAATTAATCATTTTATTAATCATGGCTAACAATTAATAAAAGGTGGTTATTTGGCCAAAATGATCATGCTAGTCTCTTGATGCTTATCTGCTTTTGGAAAATTGGGTGTTTCCCCAAAGAAAGTAATCAACTTTGGCTAATAATGTGAGAATGAATATTATGAGAGGTGGACCTTTTCTAAAGAGGGCCTGGGGAATATGATTGTGATTATGTTACTCTTATTTATCTCTACCGAGACTACTCCAAATTTTGAGCAATCTAGACTAAGGACCCACTCTTCACCTAAGCTTGAGCAGAATCCAGCAGGCTTCCCCAGTTAAGTGGAGCCTGAACAAGATTGAGGTGAATGTTAACTTTCATTTTACATTCAGTTCTATTCTTTAGGGGACGATTTGAAGTACTAGATGAGGAAATAAGAAGGGAAAAATTCCTAGATCTCACCAATTGTAATTGGTTATTGATGTAAGAAAGAAACAACCATTTCTATCAGATGTCAGTATTTAAAATGAGGCAGCCATCCACTTCTTTCCCACAGGGGCCATTGTCCTCAAGCCCCATTTTATAGTCTTCCTAAGGCTTGGTTTACCAGTCCTATCCTATCTTCAGCTTTCCATCACCCATCCCACAGGAGTGTTTCCTCAACTCTTATGGGGACAAAGGCCAACTTCCTCCTAGTGCAACTTGAGGGGGTAGTATTCCCATCCCATCTTGACCTCAGCTTCCTCCCATTTAGCTGAAGCTGCTCCAAGTGCACAAGTAAAATTAATTTCAAGGAGTTGAAGCCATGCCATTAAGGGGCAACTTTTCTTTAAGGGGCAATAAAGAGGAAGAAAAGAAGTGTGAGACTTTAAAATCACAGTATATCAAGGGGGTGTTAGCAAAGGCAAGACATTGGTTTTTCCTTTGACACCTGAGTATGTTTGTAGACAGAGAATGGAGGGAGTAGAGAGGGAGATATATTGATTAGACAGGGAAAGATTGCTAGAGCAAGGTTACAGAGAGATAAGATGGGAGGGGATGAGAGCATTAACCTTGCCAAGGATGCTGACGGCCTCTTCCTCTAGGTCTGGAAGGAAGTATGAGAATGTGCTGAAAGGGTGAAGAAAAACATGGCAGAGATTTGAATTAGGGGGTTGGGAAGAAAAAAATCATTATTATCAGTCTAAATCTTCTCTGTAACATAGGAGGATAGTGAGATTCTAGAATTGCAGGACCTGGGTTCAAATCCTGATTCTAGTTTGTACTTAATCTATATCACCTTGGAAAAGTCACTTAATCTCCCTTGATATTAGTTTTCCCCAACTGTTAAATGAGAGATTAGTCTAGAATCAGGGGTCCTCAAACTTTTAAAATAGGGGCCAATTCACTGTCCCTCAGACTGTTGGAGGACAAGACTATAGTAAAAACAAAAACATGTTTTGTGGGCCTTTAAATAAAGAAACGGCATAGC
Source organism: Sarcophilus harrisii (assembly GCF_902635505.1). Classification (NCBI taxonomy): domain Eukaryota; kingdom Metazoa; phylum Chordata; class Mammalia; order Dasyuromorphia; family Dasyuridae; genus Sarcophilus; species Sarcophilus harrisii. The sequence goes on from NC_045430.1 coordinate 16,384,503, forward strand.
CCTGGGTGCAGGGGATAATCATCCTCAGCTGCCGCATCTGGTCCTCAGGTCATAGTTTGAGGATCCCTGCACTCTAGAGCAAAGCTTCTTAAAGTGAATATAGGGGTCATGAAAAATTTGGCAGCAGGAAAAGGTATAAAATATTCTGCCAAGTTTCGATTCTTTATATAAAAATAAACAAGCAAATCCATTTTATTAGTATGTAAATTTGCTTTCATTTTTAATAAATGGCTAAATTATATGTATACGAAGAAAAATTTCAAAATAGATTTCATGATTTATTATCAGTAAATCTTATATGTACAGGTTGAGTAAAAATTTCATGGATGAAAAGGAGTCATGAGTGGAAAAACTTAAAAAATCTAGAGATCCCTTCTAGTTCTAGATTTTTGATTCAATTGATTTTGTTGTGTAGAATTGGGGAAGAACAAAGATTTTGGCCCTACTGGCCAAGTCAAACAAAGTTAATCCCTTTTCTAGAGGACATAATCCCTTTTCTAGAGGACAACTTTCAAATATTTAAAGGCAATGACCAATTCATATCTTTCTATTTTTTTTTTCTTCAGGCTCTCTCATTCCTTTAATTAGCTTTCTTCATATGGTATAATTTAGGCTACTTTATTCTTTCCCCCTTCTTTCTTTGTTCTTCTATTCCTTCCTTTCCTTTCCTTCCTTCCTTCCTTTCTTTCCTTCCTTCCTTCCTTCCTTCCTTCCTTCCTTCCTTCCTTCCTTCCTTCCTTCCTTCCTTCCTTCCTTCCTTCCTTCCTTCCTTCCTTCCTTCCTTCCTTCCTTCCTTCCATCTTTTCCTTCCTCCCATCTCATCCTTCATCCCATCTCATCCTTCTCTCCCTCTCTCTCTGTCTGTCTCTTGCTCTTCCCCTTCCCCTTTCCTCTTCTTTCCGCTGCTTTCCAACTTAACAATGTTAGAAGCAATTCACTGTCAACTACTGATAAATTTTCAGGGGTTTCTTGGCTTCTTGGAATTAGATAATGCCTTGCGAGAGTGTTGAGACATTAAGTAATCAGTTCTCTTCAGGAGCACATTCAGAGATATGAACATACATGCACATGCATTTGTTTTGCAATGAGTCTCAGTTCATCCTCTACTTCCAAAATGCATTCTCTGAGTCATGCTGTGGATTGTGATTCAATGTACTTTTCTTTTCTTTTCTTTTTTTTTAAATGGGCTTTGATAGTGAGGGAGGGGATACAGGTGTGTGTGTGTGTGTGTGTGTGTGTGTGTGTGTGTGTGTGTGTGTTGAGGGGAGGTATTAAAACCTAGGAATTCAATACACCAGCAATTTGTCATTGACATGAAAAGTTATATTTAAAGATCAAGAAAATAAGCAACCTGAATTGCTGGTGGCAATTCTCTCCCAAGGTAATGATCACCAGAATTCCCTCACATTATCTACACTGGGATGGAGACTTGATTTTGCAAATACCATAGCCCCTGCTCCAATCAAGCTGCCAATAAGCCACGCTGAAGTATCTCTTTCCCCCACCATGAGTGATCATGCCCAAACCACCAAGAAACATTTGATAGAATGAGGGCTTCATCTTTTGAAACCATTTGCAGGTACATAGCTCAATTTTATTAGGTTGACCAGAATCTCCCAGGATTCTCTCTTTAAGGGGAAAAAACACCTGGAGCTGGGCTCAGCTACCCTGTGGGTCTTACTCATAAACTCCAATCCCTGATTTTACAACTTGGCCAATCATTACAGAATGACATAATCCATATGACTGGAAGTCACATAAGCTCTCACAGCCACAATCAATGAATCAACAAGCATTTATTAAAACCCTATAATGTTCTGTGCATGATCCTTGGTGTTAGGTATTCAAAGACAAAAGTGGAACTGTCTCTATGCTTAAATTGCCCAAAGTCTAGCTGGTAGAGACATCAATCAATGAATTAATCAAAGAGCATTTATTAAGTTTATATTATATTATATTTATTATATAACATTATTTTATGTATTATATTATGATATGTTATATTTATTAAACATATATTAAGCTGTGTGCCAGGTATGGTGCAAGAGCTACAAAGACAATAATGAAAGAGCCACTGTTCTAGAGGATATTGCCTCAGCTACCTAATCAACAAAATGGGTATACTGCCTATGTTGCAGGATTATAGAAAGGTACCAAGGGAAATCATTAAATTGTCTTTTGACAACTTGGCAATGTTTTATAGTATGAACTTTCTCTCTCTCTCTCTCTCTCTCTCTCTCTCTCTCTCTCTCTCTTTTTTTCTTTCAGACACACATACACACATACTCACACCAGATGATTTTCATCTGCTATTTCCTTTCATCCTCACAATACTATGAAGTTGGTTGTGAGAATACTATTCTCATTTTAGAAATAAAGATTCTAAGTCACAGGTCTGGCCTCCGTGTACTTCTATCTCATTGATATCACAGGAACTATATAGAAGAAAACCATGATGAAGTTCATGGCAAACCCCATGACTTGAAGGTCTTTTAGTCTCCAGAAATGCAAACACAAAATTTGATACCAAGAAGAAGCATCTGCCTGAGGAGAGAAAAGTGAAATGAACTCTCAAATCAACTGAAAAATAATTAGTTGGGGGATGTCAACACTGAGATATAAGATCCTATGGAAGGAGAGCCCACTTGACACCAAAACATTGTGAAAGAAAGATGGATACCATGGATCTACTTGTTAGACAGGGCTGGGGACGGGGTAGGGATATGATCCAGGATGAAGGATTCACCTGGGTTATGGTTCCAGGGGAAAAAATGTTTTATTTAATAGTTTTCCCTTTTAATTACTCTTGCTAATTGGGTGTTATGCTGAGTTGTTTCTATGTTATGTAAAGAAAGTGCTGTCAGCATCCTGTATATTTCAGCACCCTGGTCAGAGAACTCTTTGCCTTGTCCTACATCGGACAATATCTCTACTTAGTGGCTCTTGAACCTTTTGCTCTCACATCTGAGGATCTTATCCCTTACCTCTTTCTCAGGTGACTTCTGAAAAGCTCTCTTGTGATTTAGATTCCCAGCCTGAATCGTTATTACCAATGTTTCTTCTTCTATACTGCACTGATCTTACCCCTGAATTTACCTTCCATATATACTAGCCATCTGCCTTTTTCTTTATTTTGCCAAATGCTCTTCCCTACTATCACAATGAAACTTCAGACAATGATACCTCTTTTCAATCACTCCTGAGAGATGGGAAGAAAATCTCCCTACACAAAGGCCAACACCTGCATTTAGCTTCCCCTCTCATGCCTGAAGTGTCCTACTCTCCTGACAGGCTAATAATACCTGATGTTCTCTAGCTCTTGAGGATTTTCGAAGTAATTTGCCTCCATTATCTCTCTGGCTGTAGGGCCAGAGAATGTGATTTTGTATCCTAGTGCTCACACTGACTAGCTGCGTGGCCATGAGCAAACACTTATCTCTCTAGACTTCAGTTTCCTAAGCTCTAAAGACAGAAAGATGAACTAGATGAACTCTGAGCCCCTCTCTGACTTTTGTTCCAGTTATCTTTTTGATCTCATTTAGTCTTCACAATACTGTGAACCTGACCTCAAGTTTACAGATAAAGAAACAAGGTACTGAAGAAGGAAAGTTACTTTTTCAGTGTCATACAGGTAACACGTATAATAGCTAAGATTTGAACCCAGCTCTTTTGATAGCCCTGCTTCCTGAAATTGCCAAAACAATGAATGGGAGAACCAAAACTGACATCTAAAGGAGTGCTCTTTTGGGCTATCTCATTGTCATCCAGGGTATGTGGGGACTGCTGTTAGATGGGCTAGCATCACAAATGGAAGAACAGGTAGTTGTCCATGGAGAGTTATTTGAAGATCTAAAAGGCTCTTAAGACCAAAATTCTTTCTTTTACCATTCTGGTTCTTCATTCAGCCTTCAAACATCATGGTGTCTCATACTGGTTTCCCATCTGCTAGCTGTGTTGGGGATTTATAAGGCAACCTCTATCCATGGTTTCTTAACTAGGTTATTCTTAAATATTTTGACAACTATTTCTTTTTTTTATCATCATCATCATCATCATCATCATCAATCATTTTATTCCAGAAATTAATCTAATACTTAAATACAATTCACAATCAAAAGGGTAAAGACATTTTCATCCTTCCCTTTGCGTCTGTGGGTTTTTCACCATTGACAACTATTTCAATATAATTGGTTTTCTTTGTAATATTTCATGCACTAAAAACCCAGTTCTTAGATGAGATCCATAGACTTTATCAGATACAAAAAGATCAAGAACCTTCACAGTAGATCACTTTTCCCTTCCCAGTTATAAAGTTTTTAGTATGGGTGGTTGGAGTTCAATAGCATAGTAGATTTAAAGCTGGAATAAATGATAACTCAACTCCCTCATTTTATGGGAGCTAAATGCTAGAGAGGGGGAAAGGGATGGACTCAGTTTGAGCAGTAAGCAACAGAGTCAGAATTTGAGCTCTGGTCCTCTGATTCAAAATCCAGAATTATTTCCTCTGTGTGTGTAAGATTTACTCCAGGTATCAGCTCAAAGCATTGATTGCTGAGTGGATTGTTGAGTTAAACTACAACCATCTAGCTCATTGTGATTTTTCTATCAAAATAAGTTATTTCTTAAAATATAAAAGTACTTAGCATGGTATATGGTAGGCATACTACCGATAGGCTAGATAACTAATTGGATCATATCTAAAATGTTTTATTCTCTCTTGGGCAGCCTGTTTTAGAAAGGACACAGACATGGGAAAAGTGGATAAAAAGCAAAAGTGAGCATGGTGGAGGGGCTGTGAGAAAGCAGGCACTGTTGGTGGAGCTGTGAATTGGTCCAGAAATCATTCTGGAACTATGCCCTGGAAAGTCATAATGATATCCCTGGGTTAAAGGGTAGGAATAATACAATCAGGCCTATGCCCAAAGAGATCAAAGAAAGTAAAAAAGGACCTATACATACAATAATATGTATAATGGTTCTTTTCATGGCAACAAACTACTGCAAACTAAGAGAATACCCATTAACTAGGGAATGGCTGAACAAAATACGACATGTGAATAAAATGAAAGACTATTGTGCTGTAAGAAATGATTTCAAAGAAATCTGGGAAGTCCTATATAAACAGATTCAGAGTAAGGTGAGTGGAATTAGGAGAACAATTTAAACTACAACAACATTGTAAAAACATGAATAATTTTAGATGATTTAAGTTCTTTGCTCAATGTCATGATCAACCGAGATTTTAGAGGATCATGATGAAGGATCCTATTTGCCTCCTGATAGGAAAGGTATATTTGTTAAAATAATTATTTTTTTTCTTTTCCATTAGTTGGAAAGGGAAAAGGAGATGGCAGCGGTAGAAACAAAAAGTATTTATGTGTTGAATTTTTTAAAAAGAAAAAAATTCTCTCATTTTTCCCTTTCTGATATGATTTTTCTTAGGCAGCATGATAATTGTGGAATAGAATTGCCATCTAGGGGAGATGGTATGAGGAAGGGAAGAAAAAAATTGGGAACACAAGGTTTTGCAAAGGTGAATGTTGAAAATTACCTATGCATATGTTTTGAAATAAAAAGCTTTAACCAAAAAAAAAAAGGAAAAAATGAAAAAAAAACATTGACAAGCTACATAATTTTCAGAGGAAGGTGGAAAGATGCTGGGAGGTGGGGAGAATGGAACTGGAGGACTTGCTCTGGAAGGGTTGATTGGAGGGAATGAGGATATTGATTTGAGAAAGAGAAGACTTGGTAGTAAGAGGAGAGAGAGGGAGTATACTCTTCATGTATCTGAAGGGCCATCATAATAGGATCATAGACATAGAACTGAAAAAGACTTGGTGATCATTTAGTTCATTTTCTTCATCTTATGGAGGAAGAAACTGAAGCCCAATCCTGAAAAGGATGGTCCAAGATGCTCTGGGTGCTGAATATGAGAGCTCAGGTCTCCTGGCTTCTAAACTCAGGCTCTTTCCATTAGCATTGTTAGAAATTAGACTTGTCCTGATTGATCCAAGAAGGAAGAACTAGTAGCAATGGATGAAATCTTTAGAGGGAGAAATTTTAGACTTATTGTAAGGACTTTCCTAGGAGCAGCTAGATGGTACCATAGTACAAAAATGCCAGGCCTGGTGTCAGGAAGAACCGAGTTCATATGCAGCCTTACATGCTTACTAGCTGCATGATCCTGGGTAAATTACTTAATCCTTTTGCCTCAGTTTTCACATCTGTAAAATGAGCTGGAGAAGGAAATTGCAAATTGTTCCAGTACTTCTGCCAATAAAACCCCAAATAGGGTCACGAAGAGTCCAATATGACTTGGAAAAAAAGGGCTTTCCTATAATTTTGAGCTGTCCAAAGTGGAACAGGCTTCTTAGATTGATAGGAAACTTCCTATTCCTAGAAATCTTTAAATTGAGACAGGATGAAAAAAAGAAATCAAGAAAAAACAAAATCAATCCCTGCCATCAAGGAGCTTACACTCCAAAGGGAGAAACAAACATGAAATATGAAAACGACACACAAGATACATATATAATGCATGGAAAGCAACCTTTGCAATTGGGGTTGGAGGTGTGGTTCAGGGAAAGGTTATTCTTTTGTCCCAGCCCAGGGTTACTGCATTCTGGGTAAAGAAATATAAATAGTAGAATGCTTTTGAGCACCCCCTCTCTCCTTCCCACAGATCCTTTCTCTGGGTAGAGTAAGAATAATAGCTAACATTACACAGCGCTTTAAGGTTTGCAAAATGCTTGACAAATACTATCTCATTTTATTCTCATGAACCCCCTGGAAGGTAGGTGCTATTATTATCTCTATTTTACTGTTGAGGCGCTGAGGCAGACTGGAGCCTAGATGGCCTTCAATCTTCTTAATAGTTTGAGAGAACCCTGAGGAAGGAAGAAATATTAATATGCCTGACCTTCAGGTGGAGGGGGCTGTAGTTTGTGTTACATGGGAATTGGGGGGTTGGGGTGCATCTAGGCTGGCTACAAATGGGTTTAGCCTCCACCAATGGTATTCCTTCAAGTGCAGGGGGACTTTATGCCCCTCTGTTCCATTTAGCCCTCTGCATTAGCTTTGACAAAGAAATATTGACTTCAAAGGTATAAAACAAATAAACAAACAGGTTAGCCCAGTTCTAGAAGGCACAGTCCCTGTCCCAAACACAGTTGGGCTTCTCAGGGATTCCATGCTGGAGTAGCTTGCTATATCATTCTGCCTGGTACCCTGTCTGAAACTTCTGGGTCCAGTGGGGATCACTTAGTGTACCTGAAACCTAGAAGGGCAAACAACACAATAGGAACATCCTCCTCCCTTCCTGGCCTATTTCTCAGGGCCAACATAAAAGAGGGAGAACAGGTGAAGGAAGCTCCTCCCTCCTTCTTACCAGTTCAGCTCAGGGTGCTGGGCCATTTGCATTTGACCAGAAAGTAAATACTAAAGGTCAGATTCATACTTGGTTGTCTCCTGACTCCAAGATCAGCACTCCTTTCACTGCACCATACTATGTTTGGCTCAGCTATGGAATACTCGTGTGACTTTGAGCAAGTCAATCAGCCTCTATTACTCAGTTTTTTGGATTAATCAGTAAGAGATAATAACATACAGTGACTATGAAGATCAGGGGAAAGAATGGATTAAAAAATAATAAGCACTGAATAAAAGGAAAAGATGATTTTTATAATCAGGAGGATCAGAGTTAGTGCCTCCTCCCTCCATGGGCCAACTCATTCTTGTAGACAGAGCTGAAGGAGAAGAGTTTCAAATAGGTGTGTCTATTCATAAATCATTAGATTGTTTTCCTATAGTTTCGAAGATCTTATCTTGCACTTAAAGAAAATGGGCCATGGAATAGAGAAATAAATTCCCCAAGGCTACCATCAACTAATAGAGCTTAGAGATTATTCTTTGGGTTTCTTTCTTTGGGATGAGTAAGTTAGCTTATACAATCAGCAAAGGTTGAGATGGGAAGGAACTTAGATTAGGGAATGTCAGAGGTGGGAAGAACCTTGGAAAATGGAAAGTCAGAGTTGGGAGGGGTCTTAGAACATGGAATTTCAGAGCTGAGAAAACCCTTACCAGGAATAACAGAATTGAGGGTGGTACTAAAAATGACTTAATTTTATATTAAGAAAATAAAACCCAGAGAACCAGAATTGGACAATTCTAAGTAGCAGATGAGTCTCTCTCATCAGGCTGTCTCTATTGGAGCCTATGATTTATCACTTTCCCTCCTCCCCCCACTTGTGACTACTGGCTTATTGTTCTTCATTTTCAGAGGACTATGACATCAGAAAGGTGATGTCATGACATGCAAGTGAGTTGGATGTAAGTAAGTCAGGTGCAAAATCACCAGCCTCATTCTCTCCTCAGGAGCCATCTGGGTCCAGTGGCAAGATATAGATGGCTCTAGATACAATGGGAGACTTGGCCTTTATAAGCTCATGTCTTTTTTAGGTCTTAGTTTGTCTGAGGCAACACCATTCAGCGATTAAGAATAGGTAAGAAATGAGGCAAAAATGGCCTTTTTTACCTACTTAAAAGCAAAACAATAAAATATGTCTGGGAGGGGGTTTACTATTTACATTCGCTCTGAGTCATTAGAGCCCAAATGATAACCCAGTGATACTTGGGTTAGGACCTATTGTTGGCCAATCAATAAAGGCCAGAGTGATTTTGGTTTAAGCCAGGGTTCTTACAAAAGAAATGCAACTTGTAAACTCCAAGATTCTTTGTGAAGTTTTAGCAATCAAAATTTTTACTTCTTTGGACAAGCAGACCCCTGGGTAAGAGTAGGGTTCCTATGTGGTTTTCCATAGGGAGAGGAGAGGAGAAGAGGAGAGAGGAAGAGAAAAAGGGAAAAAGGGAAGGAAGGAAGGAAGGAGTTGCATTAGTCAACTGGAACTGGACATTTGGGTCCTCAAGTGAGGCAGGTCCTACTATGCACAGGTTATTGTTTGTTCTTTGTTCTCAAAGAGAATCATGACATTAGGAAAATATGTCATGACTTGAAAATACGTTAGATTTAAGTGAGGTAGAGCTGTTCAACAGACTGAGACTTCTGGTAGTGGAACAGTTAAGTAAGTGTTTGCCAAACTAATCAATCTCTCTTAAAACCTGTATCAGATTAATCTGTAATCTGATACAATTCAGATTAATCTTCTGAATTCCTAACCATGATCATGAAATTCTGGTGCATAGAACCATTCCATGTTTCTCCATTTCTTATCAAATCAAGTCCAAACTTCCTTACTCAATATAAAATGCTTTCCACAATCTAATGCCAATCCATCTTTTCCATCTTTTCTTCCATGAATCCCCTTCGTTCCAAACTGGTAGATCCCCTGTTTATTTCCTCCCATTTCTGTTCTTTTAATTACATTGTTCATTCTCAGTCAAGTATCAGCAATTTCCCCCCCTAAGAACCTGCTTGGTTTTAGTGTCCTAGCTACCCTCAAGATAAAGACAAAGAATAAATCAACCCCTCCTTCCAAGGAACCATGCCTTAGAACAGCTCCCTTCTCCCTGTCTCCTACCCATGACATGCCTCTCTGCGCTCTACACTATCCATCAGTTTCTTCAGACCTTTAGATTCTCTCTCTCCTTTTGACTGTAAGTTCATGGAGGGTCAGGTATTATATTTTTCCTCTGTTGTATCCCATGTTCCCATTATCTAGGAAAACAACAATATTTATTGAATTAAAATGTCTTTAAATTAATTAAATTAAGTTGGACTTTCACCCAAGGCTAAAGGTCAAAACCATTAAATTCAGTTCAAATGTTTAACATCTATATTGTACAATGAATTTCTTGAAAATGTGTAGGTTCCTTGCTAGATTCCTATGGGTATACTCAGTGGTTGTACACAACCTATATAAAGTACTTTCTTTGACTTTATAGAAATTGCACTGTAGAAGAGGGATGAGTTGTCTAGTTCAGTAGAAAGATGATTGGTTGAATTATGGAGGCAGGAAGATTCGGGTTCAAATGTTATTTCTCTACACTAGATGTGTGGTCATGGGCAAGTGATTTAACTTCTATGACCCTTAGTTTCCCCAAATATGAAATTGGAGTCATAATACATATAACACTTCAGAAATTTAATTAAAATTTTTAGAAAGCCACTTTTATTTTTAATTCCAAACTCTCTTCCACCCCTTTCTCTTCCTCTTCTAGTGAGAAGGAAAGGAAAACAAAACTTTTACAAATGAGTAGTTATGCAAAACAAATTTTTTATTAGCCATGCCAACACAAGAAAATAGTATAAAAACAAGAAAATGTATTTCAGTCTGCACTCTGATTCTATTTTCTCTTTATTTGGAGATAGAAAGTATGTTTCATTATGGGTCCTTTGGAATTGTGATTTCTCACTGTATTGATCAGAATTGCCTCGTCCTTTGGGATGGAAAAGATTATCCATATCACGAGAGGACCATGGAGGCTGAACATGGATCAAAACATAGTATTTTCACTTTTGTTTGTTTGCTTTTCTTTCTCATATTTTTTTTTGCTTTTGTCTGAATTTTCTTGCACAATGTGACAAATATGGAGACATGTTTATAAGAACTGTACATTTAACCTATATCATATTGCTTGCTGTCTTGAAGAGGTGAAAGGTAGAGGAGGGAGGGAGAAAAATTTGGGATGCCACATCATACAGAAATGAATGATGAAAATTATCTTTACATGTATTTGGAAAAAAAAACCTATTGGGGGGAAAATAATTGTTTAGTCTTTCAAAATAAATTACCTTTACAATATTGTTGTTTCTGTACACATTGTTCTCTTGGTCTTTTTGTACATTATTTGCATCCGTTTATGTAACTTAGGTTTTTCTGAAGTTATTCCCTTCTTCATTTCTTACAGAATCATCCTATTCCATCATATTCTTATCATAGTTTGTTCAGCCATTATCCAAATGATGGGAATTTCCTCAGTTTCTAGTTCTTGCCACCATAAAAAGAACTGCTCTAAATATTTTTGTATCTGTGAATTATTTCCCCCTTTCTTTGATCTCTTTGGAGTATGGACTTAGCACTGATATTTCTGGGTTGAATGATATGCACAATTTGATAACTTATTGGGGGGATAGTTCTTAAAATTATTTTTGTAATGCTTGGGCTGGTTCATTTCCCTCATATCCCCTCCAGAATTAGAATATCACTGTTGCAAAGCTCAGAAAGGATGATGTATAAATTTCTTTGAAGATCTTAAAATTCTGCAGAAGAAAAATTTATTGCCACATCATAATAATGATCAAACTTGACCTCAAAATAATAGGGGAAAAATGCATCTTTTCCCCCTTTTCTGTAGAGGTGAGGGACTATGGCTGTGGAATAGTGAGTATACTGTTAGAATGAACTGATATTGTGATTCTACTCTTTCTCCCTCATAAAAATATATTCTTTATTATAAGGGATGCATCTCTGGGGAAAGAAGAGGGGAGTGATATATTAGCATGTAAAAATAAGATAGATCAATAATATCTTTTAAAAGCTGGAATAAAATCCTTAAAGTTCTCCATAAATGTCAGCTGTTATTGTAATGCAGTCATATATGATAAATATGAAAGAGAGTGGCATTCAAAATGTCTCAGGAGCTCTGAAGGTGAAGTGCACTTCCTTTTTTTTTTGCTAATCATATTTTATTTTATTTCTAAAATAAAATTTATTACTATCTTTTGTTTTTTACATCATCTATATTTCTCCATTATATTTTCCCCTCCACCTCCTTCCAGAAATCAGGCTCTTATGACAAAGAATTTTTTAAAAAGGGAAAAAAATTCAGCAAAATTAATCATTATATTGAAAAAGAGTCACCTTTTGTGGTAATGTTCCTCCCCCATGGTCCAATATCCTTGCAAAGAAGTCCAAAGATTTATTTCTCTTTTTTGGAAGATGCTGTATTTTCTAACTGTGAGGATTAAAAAACCTTCAAAGACACTTAGTATCTTTCAAAGTGTGGAAGATTGGAAAGGATTTCAACAGAGGAATCATGGGTAGACAGAGATAGTATAGGAGTTACTTAGGGTAGATGGAGAAAGTTGAGAAGGAGGAAATTCCAGGCACATGGAAAGGTAAGAGCAAAGGCATAGAGGAAGAAGGACTTGGGACAAAAGGTATAGTATGACATAAGATGAGAAAACTAGATTTTGGAAGATTTTTGAATGCCATTTGGAGGACTTTAGAGGCCATTTATCAAGCAGTAGGAAATTAGCAAAGAATTCTGAGCAGCAGAGTGACATGATCAGACTCTTGCACATGGAAGATTAGCTAGGGAAACATCATGAAGATGCGATTGGATAGCCCAGAACACTAAGGGAGTTTAGGACTAGGACATGAGGAAAAGGGAAGAATTACAGATAAATACAAATTTTAAAATTTGAGTGACAGGCTTAATAATGAGGTCACTGAGAGAAATCGAAGCAGAAGGAGGGGAAGGTTAAAGTGAAAAAATCACAAGTTTAATTTCAGTTTTGAAGTACTACTGGGTCATGTAGGTAGAGATATCTTTAGATAGATAGAAATACAAGTCTGAAGTCCAGGCCAATGTTTGTGTGTGTGTGTGTGTGTGTGTGTGTGTGTGTGTGTGTGTGTGTGAGAGAGAGAGAGAGAGAGAGACACAGAGAGAGACAGAGACAGAGACAGACAGAGACAGAGAGAGAGAAATGGAGGAAGAGAGAGAGAGAGAGAAAGAGACAAAGACAGCGAGAGAAAGAGAGGAGAGAGAGAAAGAGAGAGAGAGGGAAGGAGGGAGGTAAGAAGGGAGGAAGAAGGAAGGAGGGGCAGAGGGGGGAGAAGGAGAGAAAACACTACTGTGTATCAGTTACTGTGTTAGTTGTTGAGGAGTCAGAGATTAAAAAAAAAAAAGAAATTGTACCCTTCCTCAAGAAACTTGCATTTGAATGGGAACAATCAGTCAACAACCAATTATCAAACATTTATTAAATATGTGTGATATTCCAGGCCCAGAGCTGGGTACAGGGGATAAAAAGACAAAAATGGACTGTCCCTTTTTCTCAACAACCTTATATTCTGGGAGTGAGATGGGGATGAAATATGTTCAGAAAATACAAAGTGTGTTAAAAATTCAAGGCAATTTGCCGGGGGTGGGGTGGGGGAGGGAGACATTAACAGATGGAGTTAGGGGTAGCAATCAGGAAAGGTATTGTCAATCTAGGAGCTCTACTCATATTATTATGTAATCGATTGGAGGATTGTTTAAAATGAATGAGTCATCCAACCAAAACTAAAACTAAGGTGGGGCGCTAAGGGCTTTCTGCAAGGGTACTGACATTCAGAGGATCTTGGGACTGCCGTCTCTATATCTTGTGGTCCTCTGCCAGCCTATGCTCCATGACTTTCTCTTTCTTTCTTGTTTAATCCTATGTTTAGCATTCCATATCTGTCCTGAGGCTTCCTTCACTTCTTCCTCCCTCCCTCAGGAGTGGGATTGTCTGGGAAATATGTCCTCTATCCCGGTGCATTTGTATTTACGGATTAGCTCCTGTGCCTATTCCAGTATCCACATGCTCCGGTTCTGCATCTATCCTTCCCCTCTGCACAGTTGTCTCTGCAGCTTGGACTCAGACTTTGCAAGCCTGGGCCCCTGTTCCCTGGGAAGGGATGCATGCTTCCTGAGAGGAAGGCAAGTTGGTTGAGCTGCTGCTTTTTTTTCTTCTGTTATAGAATTTGTCAACTTGCCACAGCTGACAGACTGTCTCTGTGTCACTGCATTCCTTTCCTTAATTGCTTTTTTTGCACGCCTGTGTATGTGTGGGCACACACATCCCCCAAGGGTGCGCCCATGCCTTTCCAGATCCTTGAGACTGTCTCCCTCGATTTGGTAAAAAATGAACAAATGCCAATTGACAAGGAGGTACACTTGAGGCCAATCTGCCATGCTGGGAGAATTGGGGGGGGGGGAGCTCATGCTGTTTCTGGCAAATTGACTCTTTTTCTCTGATTCCCTAACTTCCCGTAAGGTCCAGCTTATGTCCTGATTTTTTCAGGAAGTCCTCTCTGAGTAACCATGTCCCATGCTCCTCTGATTTGACTGAACTCTTCCTTTCTGCACCCCTACTTTTTTATTTTTGTTTTTTATTTATTTATTTTTTATGTTGAAATACATGTTAGATCCAATATGTGTATACATATTTATACAATTATCTGATTGCTCAAGAAAAACCAGATCAAAAAGGAAGAAAAAGTGCACCCCTACTTTTAAAAATTTTATTAAAGTTTTTTTATTTACAAAACATATGCATGGGTAATTTTTTAACACTGACCCTTGCAAAACCTTGTGCTCCTAATTTTCCCTTTCTAATTTCCCCCTCCCCTAGATGGCAGGTAGTCCAATACATGTTAAATATATTAAAATATATGTTAAACCTAATACACATATACATATAAAATTATCTTGCTACACAAGAAAAATCAGATCAAGAAGGAAAAAAAATTGAGAAAAAACAAAATACTTGCAATAAAGTTAAATTATCACTATACTACTATATACTGGCTTCAATCTTTTCAATCCATCAGTCAACATTTATGTGCTCAAACCTGGGAACATAAATACAGAATTAACAATCTCTGCCCTCCAAAGAGCTTGCATTCTTTTGGAAGGGGCAAGATTTACAGGGAGTTTTTAAAAATCTTATTTTAATAGCATATTATTTTTTGAATTACATGTAAAAATGGTTTTCAACTTTCATTTTTTAAGATTTTGAGTCCAATTTTTTTCTCTCTCCCTCCATTACTTCTCCACCCCCATACTAGCAAGCCATCTGTTAGAGACTATATGTATACATTAATTTTTAAACATATTTCCATATGAATCATGTTAGGAAAGAAAAATCAGAACAAAAGGGAAAATCACAAGAGAAAACCAAAACAAAACAAAAGAAAAAAGGTGAAGCTATATTCAGTCTCCATAGTTCTCTCTCTCTCTCTCTCTTTTCCATCCAAAGTTTTTTGGTATTGCTTTGGATCATTGCATTGCTGAGAAGAGCTAAGTCTATCATAATTGATCATCACATAATGTTGCCGTTACTGTATACAGTGTTCTGGTTCTGCTTGCTTCACTCAGCATCAGTTCACATAAGTCTTTTCAGGTTTTTCTGAAATCAGCCTGGTTCATCATTTCTTATAGAACAATAGTATTCCCTTACATTCATATACCATCACTTATCCAACTATTCCCCAATTGATGGGCATCCACTCATTTTCCAATGATTTGTCACCATAAAAATTGCTGCTACAAACATTTTTGAATATGAGTGTCTTTTTCGCTCTTTTGTGATCTCTTTGTGATACAGTCTCTTTGTGTGATACATTGGAAGGAATACAAAGAAAGGTAAAATCCAATCTTTAATCTCAAGGGGCTGATATTCCAAGATGTGGAGACAACTTGCATGCAACTATGTACAAGTAAGCTATAAACAAGATAAATAGGAAATAATTAGTTGAAAGAAGGCTATAGAGTTAAAGGGAAATGGGAAATGCTTCCTATAGAAAAATGAGATTTTAAGGGGACTTGAAGGAATACAGGAGGCAGAGATGAGGAGGGAGAGTATTCTAGGCATGGGGAAAGCAGAGAAATATCCATAGTTGAGCAATGCAGTTTGTTCATGGAATATTCAGATCAGTGGCACTGCATTTATGATGGGTAGCTTTATGAAGTGGAACAACTGGACTGGATGATCTTTGGGTATGTTCTAGCTTTAAGTTCATTGATCCTAATGTGGCATCCCCTCTCTGGTTTCACTTTCTCCAATCAGGCACGGACATGGGTAGATTGGGTCCCAGAGGGCTATTACTATTAATCCCCTTCAGGGTTCAATGCTGAGGGGGTTTGTGGCTTCAAACCTGTAGCTCTTGAGCCCCCAGTGATGTGCTTCTATTATTAACTATTTAAACTCAATGAACTCTATTAGCTTTTGGAAAAAGAGGTTTTCTCAAAAGATACAGTATGAATAATTGTCAGAACAATTCTCCAACATTGGAGTGTACTCTCATATTGCAAACGTGCATGTGTGCATTCAAACGTGTGCACACAGAAATTCTTTGGGGAGAGTGGGGTAAATATAAAGTAATTTGCCACAGGGCATAGATATTGAGAACATTTGTGGCAAATGGGAAACTTACACATCCAGCATGGAGACATTGCTTCCCCTTTATATAATCCTTTTGAAATTCCTCTTAGGTATAACTCTATGCTGGAATCCAGAGTTGTTCTTTTCTATAGTCTGTAGTCAGTATTATCTTCCCTATGGGTATATGTATCACATTCTCTAAAGCTGCTTCATCCCTTGGGTGACTATTCTCCCGTGCCTATTTGTATCTATTTTTCCCCAAATTTGTCCTTGGTGTGCCTCTCTGCTCTGCCTTGGATGTGTTTTTTCCAATGAAAGGTAGTAGGATTGGGTGGCTGGGTGAGTGGGTGGGAGAAATCTCTTTCCACAAGAGTTGTTTCCTCTCAGGGGCCTTGTCTTGATTGTGAATCTTCGACTCCAGAACTGAAAGCTTCTAGCTCTGGCTAGAGTCTTCTGGACTGATTTATCAATGGACTATTATCTTTAAAAGTAGGCTTAAGGGGGGAGTTACCAATTCTCTCAGTCAATCATGTAGCTTCCTTTCTTGACCAAAGTAAAGAGATTCAAACTTGTACAAATATCAGAGGATATAAATGTTTACATACTTATAAGCTCATATTATTAGATGCATTAATTGGAAAGTGGAGGAATCCTACCCTCATATGAGGAAACTGAGGCTCAAATTGAAGAATTTGTGATTAGATATTGCTAGTCATTGTTAACTAATTCTTTGGTGAGTTTGATTCTTCAGGAGCATTTAATATAGCTCATTATATAATGCTTTTCTCAGGGGCAGAGTCCTAAAGGAAAAAGAGCCATCCAGCTAATTGACTCCCTAAGTGCTGTTTGGATTGGCCATAGAATAATTTTGCTTGGTTTTCTTATTCTCTGTGACAACACAATGATCTTTATATTATGAGAACTAGCTTAGAAACACCTTTGCAGAAACTTGGGCTAGTGTGTTTTTCTGAGTTGATTGGAGGTAGCTTAAAGGGGAAGGAAGGTTGCTACCCTCATCACTACTTTTGTCAGCCTTCAGCCTCACAGTTCAATTGTTTGTCTTAATGATGGTGGTAGGCAATGACACAATTCTCAAGTGATAGGGCCATAATGAATTCATACTCTGAAGGGCTGGGAAGACACATATACATGAAATCATTAGAGATTACTTGTCATACTAGTAATGTCAATAATAATAGCTGACATTTGAATTGCATGTTTGTATTGTAAAGCTCTTTACATCTATTATCTCACTAGCTCCTCCTGGCAACCCTGTGAGGAGCCACACAGGACAAAGGACAGAGACAAATTGTAGAGCATCAAGAAGAGAATGACTGGGTACAGAGATGCAGGATAGAAAGTTTTGAGCTCATGCCATAAGTGAATATATTGACTGAAGAATCAAGGGATGATTAGCTTTGAGAAGAGAAGTATTGGGTGGGGTGGAGCAGAATGAACTAAGATAGCTGTTGGGAGGGCTGTTATTTTGAGAGGGATTAGACTAGGAGGACTGGTGACCAAGAAAAAAGATTTAGGTTGAATGTGAAAATAACAACCAAAAAAAGAACCTTCTCCAACTTCAAAATGAATCTCAGTGTAGAGTTGGCAGTCTTGTAACTTAGTAAATTCTCCATCACCTTCAAGAGGGGGCTGTAAAACCATTTTTGGCCAGTGGATTTTTGTTCAAGTAGGAGTTGACTAGATAAGACTCTTTGTGGTCTTATCCTACTCAGAGATTCTGTGATTCTATCTATGGTATTAGTTCTTATAAAGCATACATAATGCCTATCTTATATATATTCGAGACAACTTTCCAGGTAAGTCCAATCTTTTTCTTCCTCATTTTAGAGATGAGAAAAGTGGGTCAGAAATGTGAAATGACTTGCTGTATGTACATATATGTGTGGTCTGTGTATGTATGTATACATACACATATAGTCTGTGTCTGTGTGTGTGTGTATTATAAATAAGAAAAATGGAGCAAGATTGTAATGGGCTTTTAATGCCAGAGTCCACACTTGCTGCTGTCTTTTTCAGACCATAAGTATCCTAAGTGGTCAGAGAAGAGAGAGAAAAATGAGGTTTGGGGTATATAGGGTCAAGAGAAGTTACTTGGAGGAGGAAATGTTTGAATTGAGGCCATGGAGAAATATAGGCTGCTATTGTTCATTTTTCTCTCCTGGGTGGTGAAATATGCAAAATATGCAGTGTTTATGTTTGTGTTTATGAATATCTGAGTCTGTGTATGTGTATATGTGTGAAATCATATATGTGCATGTGCATATGTACATGTTTTGAGTACATGTAGATGTATGTATATATGTGTGGTTATGTGTATATATGCATATGTGAGAGTGTGTGTATTTGTGTATATGCATATGTATTTGTAGGTGTACATGCGCGCTTAAAGATATAAAGGAGAGGCTGATGAAAGGGCTCAAATCTATTCATATTTAGCCTCCAAGAAGATGGTTGAAGCCTGCTCTTGTTTTGATATACTCTCTAATGAATTCTGACCAACCAAATCCAAATCTTTTGATTAACCCAAATGAGAATACTCTTGGCTCAGCCTCCTATGCAGTCCCTATCTGTCCCAGTCCTCCCCATCCTCTGTAATAACAATGATCCCTGCTACCTCAAACCCTTTGGACCTTACAGGGCATTTTCATAGTTGTTGTCTCATTGGTACTGATGACCACCTTCACAAGCGCTTTGATCTCTAGTACCAAGGACAGCGCTCAGTTCTCAAGGCAATGTGGACTTGAAAGAACAACACCTCTGCTGTATTAGAGTAAGATTAAGAACTCAGGTGGTAGTGTGGTTTAGTGGGAAGAACGATGACCTTGGGGAATAAGAATGATAGCTAATAACAGCTCCATTTATATTAATAGTGCTTTTAAAGTTTGCAAAGCACTCAATAGATAGCATCTTGCGGCAGAGGCTATTATAATTTCTGTTTGACAGATAAAGAAACAGGCTGAGAAAGGTTAAGTAGTTTATTCAGGGTCACAAAACTAGTAAGTTTTGTGGCAAGATTTAAATTCAGGTCTTCCTCACTCTAAGCCTAATTCTCTATCTGCTGCATTACCAAATTAGAATAATAGGTCATATTTATAGAACAACCCATGTTGATCTAGGCCTTTAAATTTAATAGGACAATTCCCACATGATATTCCTATGAGGAAGGTAGAATTATTCCCACTTTAGATCAGAGAAAAGTGAAGTTCAGAGAAGGAAGGTGACTTATTTGAGATTACAGAGTCAGAATTTGAATCCAGATCATCCAGAACTCTTTCTTTATGTTGCCCTGCTTCATTCTCCATTTTCTCCTCCATACAATGAAGGATTTTCAGTGAATTATTTCTAAAGATCCTTCTTGCTTTGAGAGCCAATATAGCTTGGAATGAATTGAGGAATGTATAATGGTCAGAATTCATTTTCCTTCTCTAAGAAATGAAGGGGTAAAGTTAAATGAAGTCTAGATGGCTTGTCATTGAACTAGACAACCTTACAGTCCTAAACTTGTTCTTGGCGCTGTTCTGGTAGTGTGGTGCAGTGATGGAACCCTGGAGAGGACCCAGGCAACAAATCACTTCCTCTCTCTCTGCTTGTTTCCTCATTTATGAAGTGAGAATGTTGAAACAAACCAATCCTTCCTAGTGGGTTTTTTTGACTCTATGAAGCCCTTACAACAATAACAAAAATTATGTTGTGAACCCCTAGGGTAATTTAATATACTACTCACAACATTTTATAGTTGCTTACTGTTTAGTACACTATTAAAACAATTTTTAGAATGAACCCCTTGAATGGTCCTAGAGAACCCCAAAGAGTTTATGAATCACTAAATAGGAACTATTGAACAAGCTAGCCTCGAAGGTCCTTTAATCTATGACCACTCAGCCACTCTGAGTATCAGTTTGTTCATCTGTTAAATTGAAGGCTTTGAGCCAGATAATCTTTCAGGTCCTGTCTAGATTTAGGTCTCATTCCATAATCCTATGGGATTTTTCCTTCTTGCTCCTCAGTTTCGTCTTCTTCTTGAGAAGGTTGGCAAGATGGCCTTTGAAATTCCTTCTAGGTCTAGTTCTATGATATTATGATTCTAACAGAAGGAAGCCTCATCCTCAGCTTTCCAAACAGTCATTTAAGATCCATCCCAGCTTCTGCCTAGTTACTCGTTCCCTTAAACCCCAGCTACTTCTCTAGCTTTACCCCTTTCCCATCCATCTCTTCCCCCAACTCCATCCTTGCTGACTGTGAGGCGGGACCTCCCACTGGAGTTTGCCTGGCCCAGTTTCTTTCTGCCTCACATTGCCTTTCTGAAATGTTTTCCTGGCGGCAAACTGGTCTTCCCGCTGTGAGGGAAAGGAAACACAAATTAGCAGTATCCCATATCTGAGCACTTCCCCTGGCATTTATTTATCCCAGCAGAAAGAGCCCAGCATTTTTCTTCCAAATTAATATGCAAATGAACGTAAGCAACACCTCCCACGAGCAGGTTCGGAACACAGTGGTATTATACACGGAACATTTATTAACGCTATTAATAGCACCGATGCTTTTACTTTCCCCCCAACTTCTTCACTGCTATTCTAACTGAGACTGAGGTTGTTTTTGCTTGGGTATAGGCATGTGGCCATCTTGTGTCATGATTGAATTGTTGGTAAGAACAGACCAAGGTCCATACATGGAAGCTTTAAGGGACAGGTTCTTAGTCCTACTTTGGCCATTAATGCTGTATGAGGGTGAATAAATAATTTACTCTCTAATACTCTGGAACACATGATACCTAAGGCCCTTCCTCACTCTTACATTCCATGATCCCTTCTAATTCTGATCTCTGTATCAAGATCCCTCCAAGTTATAACATTTTATATTTTAAGACCCTCCCAGAGCTGACATTCCCTGTCTTATGGAGCCTTTCAGCTCTGACAGTCTATGCTCTAAGATCCTTCCATTCCCAGCTCTAACATTCTCTGTTCTAAAGCCCCTCTCAATTTTGACTTTCCATATTCTAAGGTCCCTCCAGTTTTCACATTCCCTATTCTTTCAAATGCTATTGATCTATGATAATGCTAAGCTCCTTTATTTATGATCTATGATTCTATTATCTTAGTTTCATTAGGATAGAGGGAAGAAGAGGATGTTGAGCCAGAAGGATTTAGGTCCTAGTGAAGCAGTTGGGAGTGTCCTTTATGAAGAGGCCCTGAATGCTTTGGAGAGAGAGGACTGCTGAAATGAAGAGAGGATGATGAAGTGGTACTTGTGTGGGTAAATTTCAGAGATTTGGATGGTGAGAATAGAGCTGGTGCACTTCTGAGCAGACCAGCTTGTAAAAGATGGCAAGCAGAGTGTGTTGTGAGAATGATTCTAGATGGAGAAATTGGGAGCCACAGGGTTGATGATGGATTCATATACCCTTTGCAACTTCATTAAAATGATGAGAGAGAAGTGATAGAGAGTACTAGTTTATGCTACCCCAGAACATAGAACATGCTGCATGAAGAATTGTAAGAGGTGATGATGTTATTGTCTTATTCAGCTAAGACCAACCTATTTGAATTGTACCAGCTGAACTCACTCCTTGGAGAAGAGATGCCTACTTGTAGGCAGTGAGACTAGGATGGGTAGAGAATATTTATAATGTTTCACTGTATTTTCTCATCTCTTACTTCATTATATTCTAGCAACACGCTAATAGTCCCTGAGAAGAAGGCCCTATTACAACATACCTGCTAAGTTGCCATCCAGCCATCACTTAAAACTTCTAGTGAAAAGTGAAATTTGAAGAAAGCAAAGTTTCTTAGCTTTGTTTATTTATATCCCAGAATTCTTCAGCAGTCAGTCAGTCTGGTGAAATCTATGGACTTCTTCTCAGAATGAGATTTTGAATTCATGAAATTCATGAAATAAAATGCACAAAGTTACAAAGGAAGCCAATTATATTGAAATACAGTTTTTTAAAAAAGAGAATTAAAAAGAGAATTTATAGAACCCCGGTTAAGAACTACTCTAGAGGAAGCCAATTCCACTTTTGGACAGCTCTCATTGTTCAGAATTTCCCCCCTAACATCCAGCCTAAATTGGCCTCTTGGCAAGTTCCACTTTGCCATTAATAGTTGACAATGGTTTAGTTCCATTACTCTGCCAGAGAGATTTGCATCTCAATGGGGACCAAAGTCTTCGAAAATGAATAGACTCATAATGGTGGAATTTCAGCTCTACTGACAGCTCTCAGGGAGATTGCTTTAGGCTGATGGCCCTCCTCACTGTCCCCAAAACTTTATCTTATGGGGAGTTGGTTACATTCCTGGCTTAAGGCCAATTAATTGTCTGCATGTTTTTGAACAATTTTCGCCACTTTTGACTGGGTTAGCCCACCTATAGATCATGAAAATTTGATAGACATGATATACATAGGAATGAAGGATCATGGGTTTAGATTGGGAAAAAACATTATAGGTCACCTAATCCAAACCTCTTGTTTGGTCCAAACTCATACACATACACCTGTACATCCACATACATATTCACACCCACACACATGAATATATGCATATGTGTATACACATATACGTATACACATATACATATATCTATATCTATTACAACTGGAAGATAATGGATTTTCTCTTCACAAAGAAAAAAATTAAAAAAGGAAAAAAATATATCTTGAGTGTATAAAGAAGAAAGGTGGGTTGGATTAGAGTATCATTAGATAGATTTGGAATTGGCTAGACCCAAGCTTTGTTGATTAATAGATTATGGTTTATTTGGAAGGGTAGGTCTTAGGAAAAAGGGATTTGTGATCTGTCTTTGGTCCTGTCCTGTTCACATCTTATTTTCTGACTTGGATGGAGGTGTAAGCGATGTGTTATTATATTTGTAGAAAATATAGAGCCTGGTAGGATGCATTGTATTAATAGTTAATTAATAGGGGAAGCTAGATAGCGCAATGGAAAGGGCAGCAGCCCTGTAGTTAGGAGGGCCTAAGTTCAAATCTGTCCTTAGACACTTAATACTTCCTAGCTGTGTGATCCTGGGCTAATCATTTAACTCCAATTGCCTCAGCAAAAAAAAAAAAAAAGTTAATTAATAGTTAACACATTAGATGAAAAACTGGAATTGAAAATATATCAATAGGCTAGAAAATGGGATGAATAAGAAAATGAAATTGCATTTCATATTTGGAAGGGAACTCAGAGGCCATCCACTCCAATTTCTTCCTGGGGAGAGCTCCCTCTATAATTTGAGAGGTAAGATATTATGGCAGAAAGAATGTTGTTTTAGGATCAAAGGGACTGGTTTCAAATCTTACTTGAGACACCAACACCCAAAGAATTGCTCATGATTATGCAGGTAATAAGTACCAATGTTATACAAGTTATGAGCACCAATGGTCATACAGATAATGAGCCCCAGAGATAGGATTTGAACCTGCGTTCTCTGACTTCAGATCCCAGGTTATTTCTGCTGTACCATGTTGCTTCATTGTCAGTGGTAAGAAGTTGAATAACTGCCTACAGTCAGTCATCAGCCAGATTCCTGGCCAAGCAGGAGCAGGGAGTATAGATAATGTGTTCAGTCTATATGCCAGGAGGTGTGGACATTGTTTTCCAGGGCTCAGAATCCTTGACTTTGATAGGCATCTATGCTGGTCAAAGCATATCTACATCCATCACTTCCTCTAGTCCTTATGAAGGCTCAAAAGCAGGAGTAATTATTCCCATTTGACAGATGAGTAAAACCAAGGTTCAGAGAGGAATATGATTTGCCTCAGGTCACAAAAATTACCAAAAGTCATTGATCTGCACCATAAGCATATTCCACAAGCATATAAATTCATGGATAATGTATGGAATTATAAGAAACACTAAATCCAGGCATATATGGGAAATATCAATCGATGATGTCTAAGTTTCTATGAGTATTTTTTTTTTCTGTATTTAAGGATACGGGAGTGACTCATTATCTCAGGAGCATGGTCTCAAGCCAAAGTCAAACATATAGATTTGATTCATACATGACCTTTCAAAGGCCATGGTTTTAACCACAAAATAAATCTATACTGGTTTTTGTCCAACTAGTACCCTATGCCTAAAATGTATTCCTTTATTACCTCCATCTCTTGGAATACCTTTGAAAGTTCATCTCAAATACAATTTCCTAAACAAGGTCTTTTCTAATTTTCTCAATTGTTAGTGCTTCTGCTCCAACTTTCTCTTTTTTGAAAGTATTTAATTATTTTATAAGTTGAACATTTCACAGGACTTTTAATGTACACAGTGGTTGCTATATTCATATTTTACCTTTAAATTACTTACATACATAATTTTTGTTTCCTTCCCACTCCATTGGATTGGAAAATTCTTGAGGGTAACATTGTTCTGTGATCTGTCATTGCATCATCAAGGTTTCATACAGTGATCTCCCCAAGTCATGCTTAGTAAACAATTGATGAATTTACTTGAACTGAATATCAAGTATTATAAAAAAGTAGATCTTCAAAAATTTCCCATGTTTAAAATAGGAAAAGCCCAAATATTTTTTTAATCACAAAAGTATAGGGGTAAACTTTTTAAATCAGAAGTGGCCATCAGTTCTAGCAAAAATGGATGCACATAAAAGCTGGATTATGGTTTTCTTTTTTAAAAATGGTATTTTAATTTTTCTAATTACATGTAAAATAGTTTTCAACATTGCCTTTTATATGATTTTGAGTTCCATATTTTCCCCCTCCTTTATTTTTTCTCTCCTTCCCCCTCCCCAAGATGGTAAACAATCTGATATAGGTTATACAAGTGCAATCATACTAAACATATTAAACATAGTCACGTGACAGAAGAATGAGAATAAAAAAGGAAAATTATGAAAAAAAAAAAAAAAGAAAATCGAGTGTGTTGATCTGCATTCAGATTCCATAGTTCTTTCTTTGGACGTAGATAGCATCTTCCATCATGATCCCCTTAGAATTGTCATTGGCCACTATACTGCTGAATAGAGCTAAGTCTGTCAAAGATGATCATTGCACAGTGTTGCTGTTACTGTGTACAATGTTTTCCTGTTTCTGCTCATTTTACTTTTTTTTTTAATCAGTTTGTAAATGTCTTTCCCACTTTCTCCCCTGAAATCTTCCTGTTCATCATTTCTTAAAGAACAATAGTACATTCACATACTACAACTTGTTCAGCCATTCCCCCACTGGATGAGCATCCCCTCAGTTTCCAATTCCTTGCCACAACAATAAGAACTGCTATAAATATTTTTGCACATGTATGTCCTTTTTCCTTTCTTATGATCTCTTTGGTGAACAGACTTAGGAATAGTATTGCTGGATCAAAAAGTATGCACTGTTTAATTACCTGTTGTTACCCCAAATTTCTTTGTATTTTCCTTTAATACATTTCATTCTTCCATTTGTTCTGTATTTATCCTGTATATACCAACTTAATCTTATATTGTTTTTCCCTTTAGAATACAAGATTTTTGAGTGTAGGAGCTTAATTTTGCTTTCCCCTTTTGGCTTATCAGAATACCTAGCCCATAGTAAATACCAGGGAAGTTAGACACTTTCCTCATCAGGAAAATGGGAATGATATTGTTGTTGGGATCAAATGAGATAATTCATAAAAAGTGCTTTTCAAACTTTAAACTGCTATATAAAGTTATTAGCTATTATGTTTTGTTATTGTAATTATTGTGCATCATTGCCACAACCTTTGAAAGAACTCAGGTTCATTGCAACATCTTGGTGAGGCATTTGATGTAGACATGATTGAGAGTCATCTGTGACCTGATTCTGTCTTTTTTTTTTTTTTTGACAGTGGGGTTTAAGTGACTTACTTACCCAGAGTCACACAGCTAGTAAATTTTAAGTGTCTGAGGCTGGATTTGAATTCAGGTCTTTCTGACTTAAGGACCAGTACTCTATCTACTGCACCATTTTGCTATTCTATGAGCTGATTCTGAGTCAAGTTGTTATACTTTTCTGAGGAGGAGCAGTATAGGAATAGTAATAGTAGTAATTATAATATAATCATATATTAATATTTGTATTATTATTAATAATAATAATATTAATATAATACAGTAATAATATATTATTATTAATATTAACATAATTAACATAAATAATAACAGGAAGAAAAAGACTCCATTGCAAATTCCATAGTAAATATTTGTCCATTAATTGATATTTAGACTTTTCTTATTTGTGTATACGTGGGTGCAACTTCCACTTTCCTCCCTCTCCCCCTGGAGATTGGGCTGTTATTTAAATCTTTTTACTCAGAGCTTAACATAGTGCTTTGCACATAGTAGGTGCTAAATAAATACTTCTCAGTCAGGAAACATTTATTAAGCATCTACTGTGTGCCAAGAACTGTGCTAAACATTGGGCATAAGAAAGGAGGCAAAAGACAATCCCTCTTCTCAAGGAATTCATATATCATATGGTTGGTCATAGAAGGAATTACAAGAAAGTAGGAATTCAGATGTTTACCTCATGGCCAAGAGTTGCCTATTGTGTCAGAAGACAGAAAAAGGCATGGGGAAGTTGGATGAAATTATAAAAAGGTATGGATGTAGCAATGATGAGAGATATCATGGTGCCATGGAGGCTGAATTTGGATTCAGGAACTCCTGGGTTTAGGAGTTTATAGGATTTAGAGCTGATAATCTACACAAAGCTCCCATTTTATACGCAGGCAGACCTTGAGCTCCCCCAAAGGAAGAATGACTTGCTTAAGGTCACACCAGTAATAATAATTCACATTTAAATTTCAAGTTCATAAAATTCCTAATAACCTGGTTAGTAGGCAGTAACAGACTGAAAATCTGAACTCAGATCCTTTACTTGTAAAGATAATCCTTACTTTTTACTACACTAAACTTCCTGATTTATGAACCACAGAGAAAATTACTTCATCTTCTCAAGTCTCAGTTTTCTCATCTGTAAAATGGAATAACAATACCTGTGCTAACTAGTTCACTGAATTACTCTTCTATGATTTAAAGGGTAAATAACAATGGCTAAATCAGAACTATACTCTAGGATTCCTCACTGTCAGGATACCTTATCAAAGGATTTTTGAACTCCTGGAAAATAGGGATAATGTCTCATTTATCTTTGCATTCCCCTTAAGCACACGCTGCAGTGTTGAGTTCATTGTGGGTAAATAATAAATATTGGCTGAATGAATGAGAAACCAGGGGAGGTCTTTTCCAGTACCAAAACAAGGCTGGAACTACTTTCTGTCAGCAAGGTTCTGTATTATTTGGAATAAAAGAATAGAGAGCTAGAAGGAACCTTAGAAGCCATCCACTCCAAGTCCCTTATTATAGAAATGATGAAACTAACTCAAAATTAATGATTTGCCCAATGTAATATGGGAAGTAAGTAGCAGAAGTAGGATTTGTTTGGTTGGTTGTTGTCCTTTATTCTTGAAGAGGACCAAAATGATGTCATTATGTTAGAGTTGAGTTACAGTGGGCCTGACTGTGGCTGATCAGATCAGTACGAATTTGGAATGCTCTGTCACAGATCAGACACAAATAGTTCCTAAACCATATGTTTCTCACTGCAGAAAGTCTGTTGTAATTATTTTGTATGGTTATATAAAAAAATAACCTCTTGGCAGTGTAATTGTTATGGCATGAAATTTGTGAATTTAATTTTGGTGGTATCATATCATAGTAGCTCAGCCACGAACAATGGAATGTTTCCAATTGTTTTTCTTTATCTTTGTAAAGAATGTTTTCCAGATAAATTCCCGTCCTCAGTATATCATGGCAACTTGACTACAATTTATTTTGTGCATTTTGTAGTTCTTTTGAATGGGATTTCCTTTTTCGTGGATTATTGAATTTGTTAGGAATTGATAAAAAAATGATATTTTAATGTATTTATCTTATGTCTTGCTATTTTCCTGAAATCACTTCTTAAATTATTTTTAAAAAATTATTCTCTAAGTAAAATATATTTTCTGTAAGAGGATTATTTTTTGTCTTGTCTATATTCTTTCAATTTCTTGTTCTTCACTTGCAATTATAACTAGAATTTCTAGAACTATATCAAATAATGGCCATTACAATAGACTTCTTGCCTTACTTCTGATATTATTGGAAAGGTTTCTAGTGTTTTTCTACTGAAAATATTGTTGGTTCTCAGTTTTAATTATACACTTTTTAACTCTGAGATTCTGAGTTATTTCTAAAGTCTCTCCCCATTCTGACACTGTATTTTAAGGTAACTCTCAATACTGATATTGTGCCAAAAAATCCTTCCCAGTGCTGTCATGTTCAAAGATTCTTCCCAGCCCTGACCTTGTATTCCATGTCTTTCCCAATCCATAATTCCATGTCCTAAGGTCTCTTCCAGCCCTGACATTGTGTTCCATGCCTTTCCCAACTTTGATATTCTGTGTTCTAAGGCTTCTCCCAGCTCTGACATTCTATGATCCTGTATTTCAGTGTAAGAATAGGGATTCTTGGTTCTTGACTTTCCTTGATAAATGTCTGATGCTTACTTACTTGGGTTACTGCTTACTTACTTGATCTCTGTGTTATTCCTTCTTTGTCTCCATTTCTCTTCCAAATCTCCTAATTACCAGCAGATCTCTTATATGTATAAGAGATCTGATGCCCATCCTCTTACAGCATGGTGGTATTTAATGGAAATATATGAATTTTCTTTTCTTCTTCTGAGTCTGGTGCCATGAGCTGGAACCTTCAGACTAAGATAGGTGGGTATTCCTAGATACCCTAGAGTATTCAGATGTGGGAAAATTACAAAGAGAAGTAAATTTCCTACATTAGAATGTAAACAAAAGAGTGTATCCTAATAAGTTCCATGTAAAGGGCAAGACTATCTACAGCAGGGGCATTCAGAAAAAGCTAGAGAGCCTCTCTTCCCATCTGCTATCAGCCATCAGCCATCCCCACCTTGGCCCCCTGAATGCAGATCCTGTCAGAATCCAATTCTGAGGGCACTCCCTGACAGGCTGTAATTACAAACCAGCAGGTCTGCCTGCCTCAACCCAGTGCGCTAGAGTCTTGGGAGACAGATTTATGCGGCATGGTCTCTGCTCTCCATCAGTCCTGCAGGTGTGTGGCAGTCACTGATGATATGATGTCTGCAGGGAGCCAGCTTTTCCAGGGACAGGGAAGTGGTTAACAGAAACACCAGGGGCTTTGGGGTGCCAGTGGAGCATCAATTTAGCAAGGCAAGGTAGTAGCAGAAGTTCCCATTGTCAAAATGGTGTAATAAATTGAATCCTGGATTGGAACAGGGAATGGACATTTATTAAGCACCTACTATGTGTCGAGCACTGTGCTAAGCTAAAAATTATTTTGTGTGATCCTTAGGATTGGAACTCAACAGAGAATTCCCTCTGTTATTTCCTAGCTTTGTGGCCCTGGGGAAATTATTTCATCTTTTTAAATGATAACAATGATAGTACCTGCCTTATAGGGTTGACATATTATGGCGACAGTCCCTTGATGTTTCTGTTCCCTTTCTCCCCTATAAACCACGGTAACTGCTATATAACTTTGTTGCCTAATAGGGAGATATCTTGCAAGATAGAGATCAAACATTCATCTGGCTGTAAGAGAACATCTTCCTCACCCAACTCCCCAGAAGCCACTTTTGTTCCAAAATGTTTCTCTCTTCCACCTAAATAGAAGCAGGCACTTTAGCTGCGTAATCTTTCTTTTTCTTCAATTCAACAAGAATTCCTCTTGAGTAAAACTTTCTCAATATAATCTCCTGGTCCTTTTAGAGCGAAAATATTTGCCCTTAGCCCCAAAGAATACCTGGGGAGATGATGGAAAGGGAATCATAAGAGTTAATATGGTAGAACTGGAGAGAAAAAAAAAAAACTTACTCTTTTTTTGCCCAAAGTCCCATTCATCCCTTGGCCTAGCCTTGACTCCCTGGGTCTCAGCCTTTAACAGTATTTATTACTGTCCCTTTTAGCAATGAAATCTTAGCCTGGGCCCATCCTGAGCCTAAACATA
The DNA here is from genome assembly GCF_902635505.1 of Sarcophilus harrisii. Taxonomy (NCBI): domain Eukaryota; kingdom Metazoa; phylum Chordata; class Mammalia; order Dasyuromorphia; family Dasyuridae; genus Sarcophilus; species Sarcophilus harrisii. The sequence continues at coordinate 16,414,618 of NC_045430.1, forward strand.
AATGTGCCAGTTGGGAAGAAGGAACATGGCTGGTGGGGCCTCCATCCTGGCCACTTGCCCAATTGGGATTAAACTGGGGCCACTAAAGGCATTTCAATGAGAAAATCCGATTTCCTCTTCCTGTTTCCGCACAAACACCAGCCACCTCCTTGGTTCCTCAGCCAGCCAAGCCTTCTAGGTAAAGATGTTTAGGTTTGGCTCTGACTCTTGGCTTGCTTTGCCTTCTTTCTCCCTCACTTCTCAGAAGGCTCACTTTCCACCATCTGGAGTTGGTTCAGGGGAGAAGGGGACAACAGCTGAATGGCTTTGGATCTAATGATTTCTTTTTAAGGAGAGGAAAGGGGAAAAAAAGATCCTTGCCTAATTCGTACTCCACATTTTCTTAAGGATTTTATAGACATTAAAAAAAACTGGGATAAAAGGTTTTTAAGAATTCTGGGTTCAAGACCCACCTCTGTTTATTTCACACTAGTTGTGTGATTCTGGACAGGACATTTAACTGCTCTGAACCCTGATTTTCTGATTGGTAAAATTGGGACAAAAATGCCCCAATTGCTAACCTACTCAATTGCTAACTTAACTACTTCTACTTACTAACCCGAGTGCCAAAAAGAGAGAAAGAGACCATATGAATATCAGTTATCATTTTTTTTCTGTGGGAAATGAAATAGGGAAATACTTACATTTTTCAAGGATCAATCAGACGCCAATTCCACATATTAAAAAGAGGACTAGGCTGGATATCAGGACTCCTTTGGGCTAGTCCTGATTACCACTAACACTAACTTGCTATATAATTTTTGATATGAGTTTTTCTGTCTGCTACTCACTCAACTCATGTGTAAAATAAAATAGACTAGACAGATTAAGGTCTTTCCCAGATCTGACATTTTCTGTTCTGAAGGTCTCTTCTAGCTCTAACATTCCAGATTCTAAGATTTCTCCCAGCTCTGACAATCTAGGTTCCAAGCTTTTCCCCAGCTCTGACACTGTTCTAAGGGCCTTCCCAGTTTTGACATTTCTTGTCCTAAGATTCCTCCCAGTTTTTACATTGTAGGTGCTAAGTGTTTTTTTTTTTCCCAACTCGGGCATTCTCTACTCCAAGGACCATCTTAGTTTTAGAACTGTATGAACTTGCTTCTGTGAAGGCTCCATCAAAATTCTATATATATCTAATCATTATGCACTCTCCAAATCTAACTCTTGATACAGGGTCAGAACTCAGCCATTTCTGATTCCAAGTCCAGGACTTCATCCACTATAAATTCTGCCTTTTCTTCATTCTTGTGTTTGCCCTGTGTGACCTTTGGGAATCAATTTATAAGTATTTATTAACCCTAATTCATTTTTTTCTACATCTTCTCCAACATCTACAATTTTCCTTTTCTATAATATTAGACAATCTGATAGGTGTAAAGTGGTTACCTCAAGGTTTGCAAATGCAAAAGAAATTTGCATTTTTTAATCAATAGTGGATTAGAATTTTTTTATGACTATAAATAGCTTTGATTTTTTTAAAATCTAAAAACTGTCTATTCATCTCTTTTGACCAGTTTTCAATGGGGAAATGACTTGTATTGTTATGAATTTGATTCAATTCTCTCTATGTTTTAGAAATGAGATCTCTATAAGGAACACTTGGTCATACAAATTGTTTCCCAGCTTTCTGCTTTCCTTCTAATCTTAGTTGCATTAGTTTTGCTTGTGCAAACCATTTTGAATTTAATGTAATCAAAGTTATCCATTAAGCATTTCTAGGATTATCTCTTGTTTATCCATAGATTCTCCTTTTCCCTTTAGATCTTACAAATAAACTATGCCTTACACTTTTAATGTGCTTATGGTATCATAATGTCTTTATGTCTAAATCATGTACCCATTTCAACTTCATCTTGGTATATGTGTGAGATGTTGATCTATGCCTGGTTTCTGCCACATTATTTTCCAGTTTTCCCAGCAGTTTTTGTTAAATAGTGAATTCTTTTCTAGAAGCTGGAGTCTTTGAGTTTATCAAATGATAGATTATTATAGTCATTTGCTATTATATCTTGTATACTTAACCTACTCTACTGATCTATCACTTTTTTTTCTTGGCCAGTACCAAGTAATTATTCTATATTTTAATTGTATTTTATTTTTCCAAATACATGCGAAATAGTTTTCAACATTCACCTTTGCAAAACTTGTGTTCAAATTTTTCTCTTTTTCAAGCTCCCATCCCAGATAGGAAGTATTCTGATATAGGTTAAACATGTACAATTCTTTTATTCTTTAAAATATATTTTCATACTTGCCATGCTGCACATACCAAAAAATCAAATCAAATGGGATAAAAACATGAGGAAGAAAAAAAAGCAAATGAACCAATAGCAACAGCAAAAGGTGAAAATACTATGATCTGATCACATTCAGTCTCCATAGTTCTCTCTCTGGGTGTGGATGACACTTTCCATCACAAATCTATTGGAATTGGCTTGAGTCACCTCATTGTTGAAAAGAGCCATGTCCATCACAGTTGATCATCACATAATCTTGTAACTGTAGTACCAAATAGTTTGACGATTGAATAAATGATTTTTTTAAAAAAAGAATTCATTGAGCAATAACTATATATCAAGTAATAAACCTGATAAACAGATCAGTTACCTCCTCCCCTCCCAGGAGCATAAATCCCAATTGGAGTAGATAATCCACCTAGAGTAGTGGTTGCCAGGGAGGGTAGCTTTGGTCTTTTAAGACATATAGATGGTGGGATGGCAAGTAGAAGAATAACAGGGCGATCGATTGATTCATTCTCTTCAGGGATGATAGTTTTGACTTGATTACTGTTGCCAGAGCTAGTGGAGAAAAACAGGAATAGGAGCTCTGGAAAGTTATGAGTGATGCAGCATGGCATAATGTCTGCAAGGCAGAATGATCATTCTGACTAGAGATGGAAGACTCTCATCCATCTGGAGTTCATAGTCCCCGGTAGAAGATGGAATCCTGGATTGGAGATGACATTTGGAGTGAGGAAACACGATGTGAAAGCTCACAGAGTTGAAATGATTGGACCGATGTTATACTGGTAAAAAGGGACAGGTTTTGGCTTTGGAATCAGATGCTCTAATTCCAAATCCAATGTTCTTTCTTTCATGCTACTGCCTTTAGTTAGGCTTGCCCTGATTTGTCAATGTTTTTCTTTTAAGTGTGTCAGCAATAAATGATGATTTATTCTAGAATTAATACTATAAATGCAAACTGTACCTTTACCCATGCTCTCCTGCCTGGAATGTCCTTTTCAATTTCCTTGCTTTTCTATCTCCTACAATTCTTTTATGGCCCAAATCAAATCTCATCTCCCTATGCATATTCTCTGACTCAGTCAGACCATAGTGACCTCTAGCACTTACTTTCCACATTTCTTAGTGGTATTAAACAGATGGGGTTCAAATGCCACAATTTGTGGCCAGTCTTTGAAAAAAGGAACTGAACTGCCCAAGGTCACATATCATAACCAGAATTTGAGTCAAAGTTTTCTTTATTTTTTTTAAAGTTTTATTGATTTTATTTACAGAATAGAGGTTTAAAAAGAGCAAGAGTACACATGGGTTTGTTGTTGATTGTCTTGTAGAAGTATAACTCTTTTTTTGGGGGGGTTCCCAATGCATATACAAGTTACATTTATACTATGCTAGTAACTTAAATGATATTAAGTCTAAAAAGGTTACTTACTTTAATTAAAATATTTTCTTTTTTAAAATTAAGCTTTTTAATTTTCAAAATATATACATGGATAATTTTTCAACATTAAGCCTTGCAAAACCTCGTGATCCAATTTTTCCCCACCATCACCCTACCCCTTCCTCTAGATGTCAAGTAATCCAATATATGTTAAACATGGTAAAAATATATGTTAAAGCCAATATATGCACACATATTTACACAATTATCTTGCTGCACAAGAAAAATAAGATCAAAAAGAAAAAAAATTTAGAAAGAAAATAAATGCAAGCAAACAACAACAAAAAGAGTAAAAATGCTATGTTGTGATCCACACTCAGTTCCCACAGTCTTCTCTCAAGATCCTGGAACTGGACTAGACCATTTCATTGTTGAAAAGAGCCATGTCCATCAGAATTGATCATTATATAATCTTGTTGCCATGTATAATGATCTCCAGGTTCTGTTCACTTCATTTAGCATCAGTTCATGTAAGCCTCTCCAGGGTTCTCTGAAGTCATTCTTCTGATTGTTTCTTATAGAACCATAATTGAATCAAGATTTTCTGATGCTAAACATCATACCTTCTTCTTTCTCCTGTATCATACTTACCTAGCACTTGCTATATACTTCTTTCTTTTTCTTTCTCTTTTACTATGGCTCATATGATAATTGATTTAGAACTGGAAAGGACTTTGGAGGCCATCTAGATTAATTCTCCACATTTTACAGAGGAAGAAACAGGTCCAGGGAAGTTGTAATAAACTCAAGATCATAAAGGTAGTAATTATCAAAGGTGGAATTTGAATTCATGATTCTAGAGTGAGGGCCCTTTCCATTGTATATCCTCCTGTCTCTTTGATTTCTATCAAGATCTCATATCTCATCTCTTAATTCCCTTCAGTGTTATTATTCATGATGATTTTGTAGTTAGTAATGGTGGCATTGGTGATGGTAATGATGGTGGTGCACTCGTGATGAAGATCATGGTGATGAGATTGTCAATGAGGATAATGATAATCAGGATGGTGATTTCACTGAGGTTGTTGGTGATCAATACTTTAGAAACATCTTTTTATGCATTAAGAGTGAAAGTATTAGATACAAATCATTAGGATCAAGTAATATCTGCTCAGCTCTGTGTTGACATCATCTTCATGATAGTCCCATGAAGATGGTTCTATAGTGATTATCCCCATTTTACTGTAGAAGGAAACTGAGGCTTAAAGAAGTTCAACACCTTGTTCAGGGTCATATACTCAGAAAGCATCAAAACTGGGACTCTCAAATCTGTTTTTCTCCATATACTGCTTCTCATTACTTCACTATCAAAAGATGACTCACAAAATATTCTCCAATATATTCATTCATTCAATTAGACATCTATTAAGATTGAGCCCACCACTGTCCAACAAATATCTAAACATAACTTGTCTAGATAAGAGCTCACTTTTTGAGAAGAAATGCTGAAAAAACCTGGAGAGCATTCTGGCAGAAATTAGATTTTGACCAACTTACTACACCATATTCCATACAAAAATTGAAGTGCATATGTAACATGGATATTAAGATCCTGCTATTAAGAAATTAGAAGGGAAAGTACATCACATATTTTTCATAAACATAAGCAAAAGCTGAATTTTTACCTAAAAGGAGATGATAGAAATTATAAAATAGAATATAGCTAAATTTGATAACATGAAATTGAAAGCTTTTATACAAACAAAATTAATTCATCTGGGATAAGAAAGAAAGTAGTTGACTGGGGAAAATATTAGCTTCAAATTTCTGTGAGTAAAATTTGATAGCTAAGATATATACATAATTGAGAAGTAAAACACCAAAATTCATTCCCTAATAAATAGAGAAATGGTCCAGGGAAATAAATAGTTCTAAAAAAAAATTGAAAGCATATGAAATAATCTCTAAATCACACATAATAAAAGAAATGCAAATCAGAATAACCATGGGAATTCATCATATACCTAGAAAATTGTCAAAGATATCAAAAGGTAGGACTAGACAATATTGGAGAGATTCTATGGATTTGTATAACTACTACTCTGGAAAGCAATTTGGAATTATACAAATTTAGTGACTAAACTGTTCATACCTTTTAACTCAGAAATTTCATTATTAAGCAGAGGCCCCAAGGCTATCAATAAAGGGAAAAAAAACTTGAAATAAACTAAAATAAATGTGGCAGCACTTTTGTGGTAACAAAGAGCCGGAAACAAAACCCATTAATTGGAAAATGACTAGATAAATTATGGCACATGAATATAATGGAATATTATTATACTGTAAGAAGTGATGAGCATGAGGAATACAGAGAAGCATGGAAGCAAGTATCAAACTTCATTACTGGTCCTCTGAAATCATAGTAGGTCATTGATGAGAGTTTTGAAGTTTTTCCAGATTGTTTTAATTGCTCTATTATTACACAAATTGCCGTCTTTATTCTATTCACTTAATTTGAGTCAGTTCATGCCAATCTTCTTGAACTTAAGAATGGAAAGGATTTGAAAGGCAATATGGGGAGAGGGCATTTTAGGCTTAAGGAATGATGTGAGCTAAGGTTCAGAATCTGGGTGGATTCTGGGAAGATGGCTGAGTAGATCAGAAAATTCTAAACTCTCCAGATTTCCTCCACAGATAAAACAAACTTGCTCCTTAGAGTGAACATAGACTGGTGAAAAACAAATTAGATTTGGTAGTCCTCCCAGGATAACTGGAGAAGATCCCAAAAAGATCCCAGGACCAAGTTTAGCCTACCCGAATTGCAAACACCTCTAGACTAGCTCTGCAGAAATGATCAATGTGGAGCCCTGAGGCTAGCTGCATTAGGAGGAAGCCTCAGCCACAGGAACTTTCACCTCCCTACCTGTGTGGGGAATTGAGATCTGAGTCCAGGAAGATGGGGAACCCTCAGCTGATCAGGAACACTAGAACCAGTTGGACTGCTGAGAGGTGGCCTTGGGCAAGAAAGAAGGGTCAGTGCAGAAGCAGTGAGACAGGGATGTTACTGCCTATGGGCTCTTGCAGGAAGGTAACAAAGAGCTTTTGATTTGGGGTTCCAGGTCAGAGAGGACAGCTGAAATGACCTCAAAGGCACCATTCTCCCAAATCCAGGTTTAAAGATGTTTACACTAATAGTTCTTATTTTAAATGAAGTTTAAAGATGTTTACACTAATAGTTCTTATCTTAAATGAAGAAGAAAGAACTCAACGACAGAAACTTACTATGGGAATAGGGAAGATTGGGGGTTCAACTTTAGAGGAAGACAGTGAAATTTAAAAAGCCTCTTCAACCCCAAAGAGTAATTTCTGGGCCACTTGACCAGAAAGAATTTATTAAAAAAAACTCAAAAAGACTTCAAAAAACAAATAAGACAGATTGAGAAAAAAAACCTAAGAAAAACAAGAAGATTATGAACAAAAAGTTAAAAACCTAGAAAAGGAGATACAGAATCTCAAAGAAGAAAGTAAGTTTTTGCAAATTAGAATTGGGCAAAGGAAAGTTAGTGAAGCTATGAGTGACCAAGAAATAACAAAGCAAAACATAAAGAATGGAAAAATAGAACAGAGATAGGTGAAGTCCAGGATATGTTTTGGGAAACTGAAAGGTCCAGATTGTAAAGATCACAGATGACATCAAGAGAAATCAGAGGAATTAAGACTAGAAAGATAGGACGAAAGTCGGTGGTGGAGCACCTCATGCCATTTATCTCATTGAACAATAGGAGAAACTTAGAAATATAATAAATCCCTTAAGTGTTCTCCTCATTACTGTGTAAGACAAGTCAAGGAAACACCTTTGTGTAATGGAAAGAGCAACAGAATATCATAGGAACCCTATTTCTACTCCTTACTATCTGTGTGATATTGGGCAAATCACATGACCTCTTTGAACCTCAGCTACCCAACACAATATAAGGTTCCTATCTTCAAGTTCTCTTAATTTGTCCAAGGTCATAAACGATAAAGTCTGGGCTTGAATCTATTTCTCAAATCCCAGATTTACTATTCTTTCTATTATGCCATATTGCCTCCTAGCCATTTGAGGGTGTCCTGAAGGGCTCCTCCTTCATTCTACAACTGATGTATTTTGATGTCCCCATGAGAGAACAAATTCTGGATTGGAAAGATGAAGGTTCTAGTCTTCTGTAGGTTTTCTCAAGTTCTTAATTGAGCCAGGATAATGGCCCCTATTTTTTAACTTGTCTGCCAGTGAACAAGGATGCCTTCACTATTGGGGCAGCAGTAGGAGCAGAGAAGGAACAGCAAGTGACGAAGGCAATCAATAGAGTTAAAATGAGACATGTTCTGGTCAAGCTGGGAGAGGCTGTTTTTCAAAGACCCTGAACTCTATTACATGCTTTCTCTCAGACTCTCTAAGGACTTAGGGATTGAGTCTACTTCATAGATGAAGTCTGAGCTCATGAAAGAAGAGTTTTGTCCCTAAATTAACCTTGATTACAACAACTTAGATAGATGGAGTCAAGAATTACAGCATATCAGAGAAGGAAGAGACCTCTGAGGCTATCTAGTCCAAAACTCACCTTCCCTGGAATCCTCCCCAGCACAGGAATCTTTTAGTCTTTCCTTGAAAGCTGGAATTTGCTGGCAATTAAAGTATAAATCATCAACCTATATTTTGTATGTTGTCTCTTTGATAGATTGCAAAATCCTTGAAGGCAGGAACTGCTTTTGCTGTTTTGTGTTCTCCATGCTCCCCACACAGTAAGCTGGCACATACAGAACAAGCCCTTCATCAAAGTCTTTTCATTCATTCGTTGAAAGAAACTAAGTGCCCTCCTCAGCTGAGGCTAGATGTTTTATTTTCTTTATCTGTAAATTGAAGATAAAATACTTAAAAGACCTGTATTGTCAAAAAAGTATTTTGTAAATCTTAAAATGTCACAGAAATGAAAACGACCATTATGATTGTCATCGATATTGCTATTAGCATTTCATCACTTATCTTGGGTTTCAATTCTGTGTTAACTATTCCTACTTTAGCCTTCCAAGTCTGAAGACTATTGTCACTGGCAGAGAAAACAGGAATAAATTGACTTGAATAATTCTGCCTTTTCTCTATAATTTCTCATTGTCCCATCCTTCCCAGGGCATGGCCATATCACCCTTAGCAAAGTTACTCTTATTCCCATGTTCTGGATATGAAGTATTAAAATCTACACTGGTCAAAGACTTTTATGTGCTTCTATATCTGATCCAGAACAGAACTCCCTTTCCATTTCCTCCACCTTTTTTAAGTCTGGGAAAATTGATTCTCTGATTCTCTTATTGATTCAAATAGAATCAAGTTAAATCAAATCAAATCAGGTCAAGTTGGGTTAAGCCATACTTATGAAATAAATATGTCATTTCCTGTTCTAATTATGGGGGAGGATAGAATTTTGACAAATGATATAATCCTTGTCATTGCTGAGTTTACATTCAAACAAAAGGCATAGAAGATGTCCACAAATGAATATGGCGAAAGCGAAAATGCAACAAGGGAAGAGGAAGAATCCAGATAATATTATGAAAAAATCTGAAAGAGAGACCTCATTTTCTTTGAAACTGAGGATAGGATAGAGATCAAGGAACATTTCATGTAGGAGGTAGCATCTGTTTTGTATTCTTCTATACATATCTCCTAGTCCCATTATACAGTGGAGAATCTTCTTAGGTTTCTGAATGAAGGAAGAGATGTAAAGAACTGAAGAGATTAGAACTGAACATCAAAGTCAAGATTATATAGAGCAGGAGGGGATATTTGTGAGCATATAAACAAAAGGGCCATCCCACTGGGCATCCAGACTGATGTTTTGTCTCTGATGGAGGCACCAAGGAGGCACATTCTCCTTGACATCAACCACAGAGGATGGGGACACCTGCCAAAAAATCCCTGCTTTCCCTTAATAATCCATTATGAATCTGTCATCTGTGAATATCTCAACCTTTTGGAAAGCTATTTGTATTTATTTTCAGTCAATGCCCCCTCCTGTGGTAATGAGTCCCATATGCTTATTACCCACTGCTTAAAGTAATGCTGTCTTTTATTTCTTCTAAAGGCTTTCAAGCTCTGGGGGTGGTGACAGGGGGGAGTATTAGAGGAGGGATATACTCTTTCTAGTATTCTAGGATTTGTCAAATAAATCCATGTTCTCTCTCCCTCCTGCCATCATTCATTTCTTATTTCATTTCAGTCCAATAGCATTTCTTCAGCACCTCTTCTGTGATAAGTAGTGTGCTAGGAAATAACAAATAAAAAATGAAATAGACTTTGTCTGCAAGAAGCTTACAGTTTTCTGATTTTTTAAAAAATATTATGCCATGATTTCATAACCTTTGATCACCTCTCTGCTTAGCTTTTTCCTTTTCAGACTGAAAAGATCTTTTATAGGTTCATCTCCATTGTTCACACTCTCCTCATCTTTATCATTGACATTTCTAAACTGCTTTCTGTTTTACAGCAGCTTCACATCTACCTTTTGAAGGCCTCACAGCAGAGGTTGGCAGGGAAGGGCAAAGATTATTAATCCCATTTTAAAGAATGAAGAGTCTGATGGTCATACTGATTGGGTACCATACTGATTGGGCCAGTATTCAAACTCACAGGATCCTAGATCTCAATCTGGAAGGGACTTAGAAGCCATCTAGTCCCATCTCATTTTATAAATGGGAAAACTAAGGCCCAGAAGACTAAATGACTTATTAAGACCATACATCTAGAGCTGGTAGGGAAGTCTAAGACCAATTTGTCCACCTCCCATGGATATCTCCCATCTAAAATATCTCCCATATTGTACAAATGGGGTAACTAAGGTACGGAAAAGGGAAGTGATTTGACCAAGATCATATAGCATTGGCCAAGTTGGGAATTGACCCCAAATTCTTTGACTGCAAGTGCAGTCCTCTTTCCATTGTATCATGGTGCCTCTGTTTCTGAGAACAGCTGTTAAAACATATTTGTATTTCTTCTTCTTCTTGGAGCAGCACAGAGCTCTCTGCCTCAAACACAGCAGGTCAGTAAATATTTCATTGGATGGTAACAAGGAGACACAGAGAAAGGTCCCATCACATTGATTGTCGGCTTGGTGTTGAACATCGGATGGGAAAACTGAGAGGTGGCTGTTCCAACCCTGGCCAATGAGGGAGCCAATCTTATTTGGTCACAGCTGCGGTCATAGTCTCATACTCAATTTGGAGCTCATTTTGTTGTCGGCAACTAACTCATCTGGTTTGCATCCATATACAGCTGCTCCAGAGAAGAACATGGTTTTACTTCCTCTGCCCATTCAATTTGACAAATTCATTTCCACTCAACAAGCCTTTGTTAAATGTCCACTAAATGCATAACTCTGACCCAAGTCTAAAACAATTTAATCCAGCATGCATTTATTAAACCCCTGTTGTGGTCCAGATAGTCTGGGGCATTGAGGATACAAAATAAAACAAAACAGAAATAGTTTCTGCCTTCAAAGAGCTTACATCCTATTGGGGAGGAGATTATGATATATTAACAGAGAGGAAAATATAAAAGAAATGGAGAAAGAGAAAACTTTAGATAGAAAACCTGAGCCTTGAAGGAAACTAAGACTTTGGAGAGGTCTGGAAGGTACTAAATTCTTAGAAAATATCATGTTTAGATACGTCTTGATCCCTTCTTCCCAAAGTTTACAATGTCCTTTCTGGCAAACGTAGCAATGCAGGCTCTTCCAAGATGAGATTTGGATAGTTTTGGGTCAAGAGAAGACACTTTGGGTCTCCATGAATGAAGAGATTTCATTGATGTTCCTAGATCACTGTAGACTTCATAAACCACTCAGTGCTCCGTGGACCACTAGCTGGGTGACCTACAGCAAATCAAGACAATTCTGGCCTCAGTTTTCTCATCTGTAAAATAAGGGATTTAGATTCGATTGACTTGTGAGCTCCTTGCCAGTCGTGTGTCTATGATCCTAACATCTAAACTTGGAATCTTTCCCAGCATCTAGGCTGTGTTCTGCATACAATGGGTGTATACTGTTTTGTGAATGGACTTGAAGTGTCTCATTTTGAAGTGGGCACACTTTAAGGTAAGGGGAAGGATATTCAGTAAGAAGCCTCAGACAAGAAGTTAGATATCTAGGCTTGCAGATGTCAAACCCATCATTGGATAACTTGCCCTTCATCAAGTACTCTCAATATTGTCTTGTAAGGCATTAGATGACTCAGTGAATAAGAGTATAGGAGGCAGAGTCAAGTAGGTACCACATCAAATCCTGCCTTAGGAACTTAATAAGATCCTGAGAAAATCACTTAAAATTTCGGTGCCTCAGTTTATTCATCTGTAAAATAGGGACAATAATGCCACTTTGGTAGTTGTTGTGGTGGTCAAATGAGATAACATATGTGAATTACTGTCATTCAGTATTTTTTTTAGTTGTGTCTGAACCCATTGTCATGAGTTTTCTTGGTAGGTTCAGTGTCTTTCTCAAGGTCACACAGCTAGGAAATGTCTAAGGTTGCATTTGAATGAATGAAGATAGGTCATTCTGATTAAAGCTGAGTGCTTTATCCACTATGCCATCTAGATGTCCATTTGTAGTTATTGTGCAAGCATGTCCGACTGTCTGTGACTCCATTTTTTTTGACAAGCTTGCTATCCTCAACTCCAGCTCATTTTACAGAGAGAGTAATTGAGGTAAACAGGTTAAATGACTTGCCCAGGTTCACAAAGCTAGTGTCTAAGGTTGGATTTGAACTCGGTTTTCCTGACTCCAGAAAAGGTACTCTATCCACTGTGCCATCTAGCTACCTTATAACACATGTAAAGAACTTTGCAGACGTTAAAGGGCTATTTAAATACTAGCTAGTATTATTAGACCTCTTTGACAGATTCATGAAATCTATGGACCCTTTCTCAGAAAAATGTTTTAAAATACATAAAATACAAAGGATTACAAAGGTCGGGGATTGTACTGAAATGCAATTATAAGCATTAAGAAAACAAGGACAAATTTATGAATCCCAGGTCTTTAGATTGTACTTCTCCCTATTTATTATATTGTTTGCTACAAAGGTCACAAAGAAATGAAACGACTGGGGCTTCTTCAATGGTGGAGAACTCACTACCTCCTGAATATACTTGGGGATGGGTTTGATTTGTTCTGTAACAAAGACCCAAAGAACATCAGAAAATCAATCAGCAAATTCCATATATAAGTCAGCTATATAATGAGAGAATCTATCCAGGATTTAAGACAAAAAATCTTCCAGCATGAATATATAAGCTTGGGCTTTTTTGCACTATCTGATATGATGCATTTTTTTTAAGAGTTTCAGAAGGAGAACCGCCTTTGTGGGTGGTGAATTGCTCTTCATTGACTGTCTTCAAGTCGAGAATGGATGAGTACTTGTTGGGGATATCATGGAAAGGATTTCTATTTAGGTAATGGTGGAATTAGGAGGCCTTGAGTGTAGTCCTTCTGAGTTCTGGCATTCTATGAGTCTGTGTTTCTGTGGCTGGCACAGTAATTGCTTAATAGATTGTTTGTTGATTGATTAAATGATTGATTCCCCAATGATCTTTGGATATACATACCAAACAAATTTGAGTTGTCCTGAAGCAAAATGGACTACCTCAAAAGGTGGTGAATTCAGCACCACTAAAAACCTTCGAGCAACAAGACTGATAGCTACTTATGAGAAATGTTGTAGAGAGAATAGCCTTACAGGTGAGTTCCACTAGATGACCTTTGAATTTCCTTCCAGTTCAAAAACTCTGTGATTTTATGAATAGCCCATGATGTGTTGAGATAAAGGATAAAGGTAGAGGACTTAAGGCAGCTTTGGTTAAGGAGATGGAATTTGAGCTGGACTTTGATGAGTAGAAGATGAGAACAATGAAGTCCTAGTGTGTGTGTGTGAGATATAAGATTATAAAGTTTCTGAGCAGAGAACATATATGTGGGATGGGGAACAGGGTGTAGTGATAAGCAAATAGCAATGTATTTTCCACATCTTCTGGGGTATTGTGTGATTCTGTGGATGACTCACTATAGAGGTCTTCAAGTAGGAACTAGATTATCTCTTATAGATCTGGTGAGGAGACGAGGGATAAGTATCAGCAACAAATCCCTTCCCCTCAAAATCCCAGCAAACCTTGGAAGTGGAAACATAATGGAGGTAAAGTTAGAGGAAGAGGAGTAGAAGATGGGGTAGAAAGATCATTGTTTTAGGAATAAGAGATCTTGGATTCAAATTCTAGCTCTGTTTTGGAACTTTAAATAGGGTAATTCATTTTTGTGTCTCAGTTTCTCCATATGTGAAATGAGGTGATAGGTGAGTTCTAAGATTCCTTCTAGATTTAGCTATTATCTCATCTCGGTTTCAAACTGTAGTTAAATGGTGGGCTGAGATGACCCAAAATACTATAAATCCTGGTTGATTAGGTTAAGAACTTCACATACAGGTAAAAACTTGAAAGGACCCCTAAGATAGCCATCTCAGTACAAAGGTATCAAAAATCCTAGGAAAAAACCTAGCAACTGAAAATCTTTTGTTTTCCCCAGATTACATCCCTAGGCTCACACAAAACAAGGTATATTTCTCTCATGGAGAAATTGCCTGCTTCAGATCGTAATCCCTGAAGTGGCTGAGTTCTTGGGGAGGCAGCTGCTTCCAGCCCTCACACCATTCAGTAGTGCATTGTTTCCCTGCAGAGAAGTGGAACAGCCAGACTTGGGAATGGGAATTTCTGGGCCCTGAGTTTGCCAGGTGAGGATGATGGGCCATGATGCACCTGGGCTGGCAGTGTTGAGAGATCTGAGTGGGTCTAGAGGCTAGGAGAGCTGCTTCATGTCAAATTCATCACTAACCAACTTTTTCAGAGGGAAAAAAAATGTGCCTCTGGTGAGAGGATTCTGAAAGGGGGAAACATGGCCAAAGTTCCGTCTGTTGAAGGAGTCCTCCTGCCAACATGAACTGAAAAAGCATGATGGCCTATCTGAAAAGCTAGTGTGGCTTTGAGCCCATCTCATTGGGAATGTGCATTCTCTCTCTCTCTCTCTCTCTCTCTCTCTGACAATCCAGTCCATCCCCAAGCCCTCTGTTTTCATTTCCTCTGTGCATCCCCAGTGAATTTATGTAATAATCTCAGTATCTCAGTGCTGGCCAATGTCTTCCTCCCCTCTGCTTCATTCTGAGGGGAAAAGGAGGAACATATATGCATCTACATGGCGGTACTTCTAGACATCTGTCTACCTTGGTTAACTTCAACTCTATACTTGTGTGCCACTTCTCATGGTGGCAGCTGAGAGCAGATACAATTTAATTAGGCTAATTTCCATTATCTGTGGGAAGAAAAGGGACAGATGCCTTCTCCCTCTTGCCGGGGGAACTGTTATCGCTTGAATGATGATGTCTGAGTGGGAGCTTTCATGAGAGTAACTTTCCAGGCCATCTACAACAAAATTAGAGGAGATTTGGCCAAAGTAGGAACCCTTCTTCCTCCAGGGGAGGGAGATGGACAGGGTAGAACATTATACCCGAGAGCTCTCCAGTTGTGTTGGTAGTAACTGTGCTATCCAGAGGTCATTCATATGTCCCACCACTCAGAGGATGTATAACTGGGAGGACATCTAGCCCCACTCCTTCACTTTAAAGATGAGGAAATTGAAGCTCAAAGGTCTTTCCTAAATCCATGTAGATGATCAGACATGCAGGATTTTTTCCTGGACCCTCAGACTCTGTGTTCCAATATATTCCCAGTCTATCATGCTGCCCTCTGTTTCGTTAATTCATTCACTCATTCACATCTCTTACTATGGCCTCTTACTATAATCAAAGAGCAGAGGAAGATACAAAGATATAGTATTTGAGCCCTTGCCTTA
The DNA here is from genome assembly GCF_902635505.1 of Sarcophilus harrisii. Taxonomy (NCBI): domain Eukaryota; kingdom Metazoa; phylum Chordata; class Mammalia; order Dasyuromorphia; family Dasyuridae; genus Sarcophilus; species Sarcophilus harrisii. The sequence continues at coordinate 16,430,205 of NC_045430.1, forward strand.
TACATCTAGTAGAAAAAGAAGAACGACTCACAAATTAATCAGATTTATGGCAGAACTACTAAGTATTCCTTCTCCATATCATTTTCTAAACTGCCAGATTTTGTTCTATCACCTATTTCCCTAGCCACAGCATTAAGCAGCTTATCCTGGGATAATGCTCTTGGGATATCAATGAACTTTTTTCCAGGTGCTTGGCTATCCAGTCTTTAACACAGCTTCATTTGCCAGGTTGCTCTTATCCAGAAATCCACAAGAGGACACCATTGTCCTTCTGAGTCTGTCTCCAGGGTCCTGGCCTAATTTCAAAAGTATTTGCTTTAACTTCTATCCACTAAACTTCCAGGCCCTATTTTTAATCATTCAGAGGATCAGTGGACATTCGACACAAATTTCCTAATCACCTACAATGTGCTAGGCTGGAGTACAAATTCAAAAGTGAAATAATCCCTGCCTTCAACGGGCTTACATTCTGTTTGGAGCTCACATAAGTGTTGTACGGTGGGAAAGACTTGTGATTCAGAAGCTCTGGGTTCAAATGTCATCTCTGAGATTATTGGTTATATCACCTAACTTCTTCCATAGGTCCTAGTCTCCTCATCTGTGAAATAAGGGACTATTAATTATAGGAGAATAGATTTATAGCTGGAAGGGACTTTGGGAGCCATTGACTCTAAGTTCTTCAATTTAAGGATGAGGAAACTCTAGTTTAGAAGGGTTAAATAATTTATCAGTCATATAGCTATTTCATGTCTGAGATGGACCTACTTCCTAACATAAGACTTCTGTCCAGCTAGAAATCTGGAATCTGAAGTAAATATAAGCTATTTACAGAAGGAAAAAAGAACCTACTTCATCTCTACTATGAGCAGGGACAGCTAGGTGACAGAGTGGATAGAGCACCAGATTTCGATAAAGTTTTCCCGAGTTCAAATCAAGCCTTAGATACAGCCTAGCTGTGTGATCCTAGGCAAGTCATTTAACTCTGTTTTCCTCAGTTTTCTCAGCTATAAAATAAACTGGAGAAGGAAATGGTAAAGCATTCCAGTATCTTTGCCAAGAAGATTCCCAATGGGATCATGAAGAATTGATTGAAAAATAATTGAACAACTACAATGAGCAAGGTATTGTGCTAAGTACTTTTTGCCAATATTATACATTTGATCTTCACAATAACTTTGGGAGGTATTGTTGTTCCCATTTTATTGTTTAGGAGACTATATAAATATCTGGTTATCTATGACATCTATATAGTAGTCATGGATACCTATAAAAATCTATGATGCAATATTTAACAAATTGTCATATATAATGCATAACATTACATATATTTACAAATCGTTATATATTATGTAATATATGAAATTGTATAATATATGGCAATTTTTATATACATATTCTTACATTCAAATCAGATATAATATACAATAATATGTTTATATATGTAGTTTTCTCAATTGTACAATGGGGATAATAATTTTATGTTATATTTTATATATGAGGATCAAATGATATAATAATCATGAAGTATTTAGCATGGTGCCCTAGTATGTAGTAAGTTTATATAAATATTAACTATATTATACATATGTATGTATAATAATATATGAATATATATTAAGTACTTACAGAATGGAGGAGAGAAATCTCTAAAAGCTTGTATATGTTTGCAAAGGCATTAGGACAATCCTTTTGAAGCACCTAAGGAAAGGGTGATTTTTCTGTTAAAAACTACATCTGGTAATTATAGTTTTATTATTTATATAGTATTGAGAAATACCCTTTTTTTTCAATAGAGCTGAAAGGTTCTTCTGTCGTTGTCATCTCTATTCTACATCCCCACCCCATCATCACCTGTTGAAATTTGTCTTCAAAGCCCCACATAAACTCCAACTTCTCCATGCAACTTTCCCAGAATTCTTTCTTCTTTCCCTGCTTCCCCCCCCCCCCCCCCCCACCGCCCAAGCGGAAATGATTTCATCCTCATCTTATCCCATGACGATTTGTGTACTCCCCAGTACTTATCTTACTCAACTATTTATCTAGGGACAAAATCTCATGATACATCACTCTGTCACAACTCTATTCAGCCAGGAAATGTTTTTCCTTTGTTTTTGTTTATCTATTTCCCCCTAGTCTTATGTGCATTGAAGATGCTTAAATGAAAAATAAAACCAGCTCCCCCACAGAAAATATATAAGAAGTCACCCTCTATCACACACGCTTTCTTGGTAGAGATGGAAAACTATGTGGAACATTGCATATAGTATCACGTTTTTGATGTGTTGCTTGGTTAATTTGGCTGACCTCCTCCTCTCCTGCGCTTTAATTTTTTTTTTTAATCATAAAGCAGTTCTTAAACTTTTTTGTGCTGTGGATCCCTTTGGCTACTTAGTGAAGGAAAAAGGAAGACTTGCATTGGGAAATGATGATGCAGAAAGACATCAATAACACTGTATTTTTAAAAATAATTCACTTTAATATAGAGTTTTGTGAATTACAAAGCCCTTTCCTGACAACACTGTTAGGTATTTGATGCAAGTAAGATTTTTTTTTTTTTGACTGGACTTGTGATGTTTTTTGGGTATGGAATTCGTGGTGCAGAAAAGATGTCTACCAGTGCAAATTGATACCTATACTCTAATTTATAGGGTCTCTCAGAGTTGCTGTAGGTACTGATAAATTAAATTTCTCATCATTACACAGTTACTATGTGCCAAAATCTGAATTGGTACCGAGATCTCCCTGAGTTTCATGCTAGTTCTCTATTCCCTTAGCCTCTTGCTGACCTTAAGTCATATTTAAAATAAATCCTAGGGAGGCTCAGAGGAGTCAAGTAATTGGCCCCAAATCTCATGACTAGCAAATGGCAGAACCAAGATTTGACCCCAGATCTTTTGAGTCAAAGTATAATACACTATTCTCTCTTCTTTCTTTTAAATGAAAGAATGAGTGAGGAAATACATGTTTATTATCATCCTTTCCTTTTTTCATGGCACCAGGGAAGAAAATTCATTTGGAACTTTAATATATAAAAGTGGTGAGTATATTTATCTTCCACTTGACAGAGCAAAAGGAGACAGTTTTAGGGTCCCTCCTAACATTCTATCCCTCTTTTCAGAGAGGGCTTCTTTTTAAATCCCAATTTACAACTCAAAATCCATATTAGAACTATTATAAAACATCTCTCCTTTGATTTTCCATGCTGGCTACTAAGGGATGCAGATGGGAATTCTCCAAGAAAATAATCTTTTCCAGCTAGCTGGTCATTCTTACCACACAGCTGTCATAGATTCATCATTAAGAAGGGTTTAAGAAGACCTAGAGCAGGGGTCCTCAAACTACGGCCCGCGGGACATTTATCCCCCTCACCCAGGGCTATGAAGTTTCTTTATTTAAAGGCCCACAAAACAAAGTTTTTGTTTTTACTATAGTCCATCCCTCCAACAGTCTGAGGGACAGTGAACTGGCCCCCTATTTAAAAAGTTTGAGGACCCCTGACTAGAGAATAGAATAGGAAGGAGGGATAATGAGATGGGGAAGGAGGAAGATTTTGATGGAAGTCTGCCTAGGAACAACAGAATATTTCCAATGCCATACATGGCAAGAGAGTGCCTTCCAACTTCTAAATGTCAAACAGGGGGGATGATGAGTTTAAGTTGTTGAAAGAAGAGGAGGGCGTCCTGCTGATACCAACTTATAATGGCACTCAGAGAAGCAGCCTCACTTTGTTTCTAGGATGGCATCTCCTCTCAATCCCCATCAGGATTCTTCTCCTTTTTCTTCCTTCCAATTTAGCTCTCTCAATGATATCCCAAATGTAGCTTTTTCATGGGAATATTCTATTTTTTACATAGTGTCCATCTTCCTATTGTTCTTTAGTGTTTTCATATCTCTTATATTTGAATTGCAATCCTTCTTCACCTCCCCCTTTGCAATTCCCAATTTCATCTCACTTCACATGCTGCCTCTTAAATGAGGTCTTTTCTCATCTCCTCAGTTGCCAGTGCCTAATTAGCTTGTATTTATTTTGTATTTACTTATGGAAATGTCATTCTTCTCCCTACTCCCTAATGAAATGTAAGCTCCTCAAGGGAAGGAAAAGTTTTTAGTTTTGTATTTTCAGTTTTGAGCACAGCATATCCTATACATAGTAGGGACACGAACAAGGACTGAACAGTTACTTAATTAGGCAACTATCAGATGATGGAACTTCCAAGAAATGCAATTTCTATACCTAGTCTCCAACTCAGAATCTGTGAGAGCTGCCTAGAGCACTTTAAGGTTAAATGACTCATATAATCGGTGGAGATCAGAGACAAGAGGGGGAATCTAGGTCTTTCTTGCTTGGAGGTCATCTCTCTATCCATTGCACTGTGTTGTATGTGGTAAGGGCTGCAAAGTTCCTCTATCAATGGAAGTTGAAACATTTAGTAAATACAAGGAAGATTATACAAAGTAAAAATAAAATATTTGGAAGGCATAGGAAGAACACCGATATTTAGAAGAAAGTTCTTCACAGAAGAAATCTGAGCTGAGCCTTGAAGCCAGCTAAGGATTCTAAGAGATGGAGATGAGAAGAGAGAACATTTGAACCATAGACCATGGTCTAAGCAAAGGAGCACCGGTAAGAGATAGAATTTTGAAGATAAGAAACAGCAAATATGCCAATTTGGATGGAAAATGGTGGGAAGTGCAATGCTGGAAAAAAAAAGATTAGGGAAAGATTGTAAAGGGTCAAAAAGATCTTTGTGGAGGCAAAGAATTGAAAATTTGGGAGAAACCCATGAGTTAATTAATGGTTGAACAAATTGTGGGATACAATTGTGATGAAATACTATTGAGCTATAAGAAATGGTGAGAGGGGATGGTAGTTTCAGAAAATCCTGTAAAGACTGATATAAACTGATGCAAAGTGAAGTGAGAAGAGCCAGGAGAACATTGTACATAGCAATAGCATTGTTGTAACAATGATCAACTGTGAAAGTCTTGGCTACTCTGATCACAACAATGATCCACAACAATTTCAAAGGTCTCATGATGAAAAATGCTATCCACTTCCAAAGAAAGAACTGATAAACACTGAATGCAGATTGAAACCATTTTTTATTTCATTTTCTTTGTTTGTCTTGCTTTTTAGGGGGTTGGGGGTAGGGGCAGGATAGCTAGCATGGAAATATGTTCTGAAAGACCTCATGTATAATGGATATCATCTTGCTTGTGTTCTCAATGGGTGACAGACAGATTGGAAGGAAGTAGAGAATTTGGAATGTCAAATTTTAAAATAAATGTTAAAAATAATTGTAAAATTTAAAAAATATTCAAATTTTTTTAAAAAATAGAAAACTATCGATGCTGATTAAATGAATAAAATGAAGAAGACTATATACCTTATATCACTCTTTAAAAAAGTATGGTATAGGGACAACAAATACTAATGGAATCAAAGTATTTCAGAAATGGAAGCAAGCTCCTAAACCCAACTAATCTAACTTTGATCATCCAGTCCACTCTATACTTAATTATTTGTATGGGACAATTTTGCCAAAACTCTGGACCTGTCTTTTCAACGCAGTCCTGAGGCTGTAGGCTGTTCTCTAGGAGAGTGAGTTCTCAAATGATAACTATAGTGGGACCTCCACATGCATGACTGAGGGAGGGAGGTGGGGAACTGCACTAAGATGCCTGCTCCATTTAGCACTGATTATTCCATGAGGCACCATCGGGAAAGTACAATTTGGACCTTTCTGATATGCACTGCATCACTTCCAGTGCATTTTCCAGAGGTCTGGGGCCATAAAATATTTCCCTCTGGATGGATCAGAAGTTTTGCATTTCAATTAACAGTCAAAGGGAGAGATGGAGCAAAGTGGCTGAGTGTGTGTGTGTGTGTGTGTGTGTGTGTGTGTGTGTGTGTTTCATTAAATCTTCCATAGAATGCTCAGCTTGTTGGCATATTCTACCCAGGTGGACCTTGTCTTATTCAATTAGACAGTGTTCCTGCTAAGAATTATACCAATGAATTTCTTGTACATCCCTCTTGTAAACATATGATTTATTAATTGCATAATGTTAGGAAAACCTTGTATTGAATAGAAATTATATGTATGTGTATAAATATATAGATATAGATATTTGCATACCTATTTATGCATATATATATATTTTTTCTGATCCTGTAAAGTGGTATGTAAATAGATTTCCTAGTAAATTAAGAATTCTATTTTCTCACCGACTCACACTGATTTCAAAGACCAGCCTCATTCATGACTTCAGGGACAAGTTTCCTCACGATTTAGCTTTTGCTAGATACCATTTCCTTTCCATTTTTGCATCTTCCCTGGAGGGATGGAATTACTTGAATACAGACTTGTCAGGTACACGGTCCAAAGTAAGGAATCAACTTTAAAATGACATTCAACTATCTACGTGATAATAATTGACCCTGTTCTCTTATCCAACTTCTTCCTCAAACTCATAGACAAGACTAAACTCCCATAATCCACAAAATATATAAAGAATGAATGGATTTTGGGATCGATAGATAGGTGATGAAGTATATACTTAGTGTTACTATGGACCAGGTGGGGCAGCTAGGTGGCTCAGAGGATAGAATGCTGGGTTTGAAGTCAGGAAGAGTTACCTTAACTCTGTTTGCCTCAATTTCCTTATCTGTAAAATGAGCTAGAGAAAGAACTGGCAAGTCATTCCAGTATCTTTGCCATGAAAATCCCAAATAGGCTCATGAAGTCAGTCAAAACTAAACGACCGAATTGAACTGATGATTCAGATATTGTGCTGAGCTCTGGAAATATAATACACACAAAAAGGAAAGGTAACCTCTCCCCTCAAAGAACTAACATTCTAATGGGAAAAGACAGTACACAAGGAGTTAAATGGAGAGGGGAGGAGGAAAGGAAGGAAATTAACAGAACCTGGTTAGAAGTGATCATGGCTAGCTAGTGCATTTTCTCAAATTGAGATTCTAGGCAGGAACTCACCAATCAGAGGGATTGGAGTCATTTCTACCATGAAAAAGCAGCTGGGGAATAAATAGTTAGTCTTTCTATAGTCTAGCACTGAAGGAAAACTACCATCTAAGAAGCCTGGAGTTATCTCCTTGAAAAAATTCAATGATTCAATATTTATAGCATAGCCACTATATGTAAGACTGAATATATAAAACCAGGGAGTGAAAGACAAAAAAAAAATAGTCTCTGCCCTCAATAAGCTTACATTCTACTAGTTGAATACCACACGTATGAAGGCAAAAATGAAGGTAAAGGAAAATGACAGAGAAACCTGTGTTTGTGGAGATACAGGGGAAAAAGGTGCTTTAGAGAAGTTTGATGAGTGACTGATTTCTTCCAACTGAGAAGATCAGAAGATGGCTTCAAGGAGGTGGTAACCCCTAAGTTGAGCCTATAAGGAAATGAATTTTTCGGGCAGGCATAGATAAGGAGGAATTCCAGGAAGAAAGCCCTGCCAAAAAAAAAAAAAATCTAGAAGTGGGAAATACTGTGCAGTGAATTGCAAGTAATCCTATTTGGATGGAATATAGAGGGAATGTGATGAAATTATGCTTAATATCATTTCAAGTTCAGGAATATACTGGTAAATATTTAACAATTGACTCTCAAAAGTGTATGCAGGACACATTTTTAATTATCAGCATAATTAACATTTTCTCTATCACTTTCTTAAGTCTAGACAATCAACAAGATAATTAAATCCTGATTGATAGGGTTTATCAAGTTTTGAGGTGTAAATGTTAACACTGAAAATTTAACAGTCAACTCTAGAAAGTCAGTTGGAGTTGGCTATAATATCTTCTTCTCTATTGCCCTTAAAGATGCAGGACCCCTCTTCTAGGAATGTTGATATGTGTGTGTATATGTGTGTGTGTGTGTGTGTATATGTGTGTGTGTGTGGGTATTCTAGTGAATGTTGAGTAAGAAGGAGATATATCTATATATATATCTATATATCTATATATATATAGATATATACACATTCATACATATATGTATATATAGGTATATATATATACATACACACACACATTCACTGGAATATTTATTCCAGTGAATGTTGAGTAAGAAGGAGGGAAAATCTGTCTGAAATTTTTGTTTAAACCCCTTTAAACAACTCTCAGAGCTCTGGGATATCAGAATAAGCATAGTACTTAGACAATTATTTTTTGCTAAAGATCATAATTCAAATTTCATCCCTATCCTAATGGAATGTTCTCTTTGGGCCAGTAAATGTTGATTTTATATAGTCTCTTTGTTCTCACTTTTGCACACCCTTAGCACATGTCTCATCACCTCACTTTTGTTACAGCACTGGTGCAATAGGTCATTGGGTGAGAGAACAGGGTAGACATTTGGATCCAAAAATTAGATTAAACTTACTGTGGCAGGGGAGGAAATTTAGAGATATCTTAGTAGTGGACATAAGGAAGAAATCTGGGCAGAGGGATAGAATGCCAAGGGAACCTAGCTGAACATCCATAGAGACAAACAAATAGCATTTTGGATGTCTAGCAGTGAGTAGCAGGTGAGCATCTCAGTAAAGAGGTATCGGTAGAATTGGGTAGTTGGCCATAGGCAAATGTCCAGGCAGGCAGATGGTCAGCAGCAGGGAAATATGTCAGGATCCCACCTACAGGTGCTATGGTTCAGAGAACTTGAGTATCTTTGAATGAGGGCAAAGTTACCCCCCTCCCCCCCCATTCCAAAGGAATTGAAGTCCAGAACCACGGGCCAAGATAGAATCTTAGCAAAAAATGTGTTGGAACCATTCAATTAAATTTGATATATGTATTTTAAAATCGCCATCATGGTGATTCAAAGTGTCTCATACAATCTTTGTTTTCTGTTCTTTGTATCAGAAAAAACATCTTTGTTGATGTCAGATTTATTGTCATCATCATCATCATCACCATCTAGATAGGTAATAAATAGAGCATTTGTTCAGTGCTTACTTTATCTGAGGCACTAAGCTGTTTGCTAAACTTCTGAGATACAGATATAAATAAGGAAAGCAGTCCCTGCTATTAGGGAGTTCACATTTTAATAAGAGAATTCAATATACAAAAGAGAAATGGGAAAAATGGGGGAGCAAAGGCATCTTTGCTGGAAGAAGTGGTTGTCGAGGAAGAGGGGAAAAAATTCTGGAAATAAATCAGGAATAGAGTGAAACATGGCTAGGAGAGGGAGTCAACAATTATGAGTGTGGAGCCTTCAAGTGGAGGTCTACCGAGGGTATCAGAATGATAAGATAGATGATGAGGGCAAAGAAAAGAAGTCCAGAGAGTGAAGTTGGGATCGAAAAGATTGATAGATAATTAGAAAGATAGATGGATGGGTGGATGGATAGATAATTAGATAGATAGGTATAGTTGGATAGATGGACAGTTAAATATTAGAGAGATGGAGAAATAGATATGAGAGAGAGGCAGAAAGAGATACAGAGAAATGAGAGAGAGAGAGAGAGAGAAAGAGAGAGAGAGAGAGACAGACAGACAGAGACAGAGAATACCATATAGTAGGGCAGCTGAATGGAGAATGGATTAGAGAAAGAGGACCAATGAAGAGGTCATTGCAGTCATCCAGGAGAAGGTGACAAAAGACTGACTTTGACTAGTGGCTGTGTTTGAAGAGAAAAAGGAAGGTGTGTCACGGTGGCAAAAGCTCTGGAGTCAGAGGGCCTGGATTCAAATGCTACTTTTGGTGCTTACTACCCATGGGGCTTTGGTCAAGTCACTTAACCCTGAGAGATTCTAAAATCCATAACTCAAAAATGATAGGTTTGGATTTGATGATTTCTGGAGTCCCTTGCACTGCTAGACTTGTGATAATGTAAGGAGACCATAATATAATAGTGATAATAATTGTGATAATATAAGAGATGTTAGGGAGGTAAAAAAGACAAGAATTGGCAGCTGATTATATACACGGGGGAAGGGAGACTGAGGAGTTGAGGAAGGTTCACATTCATCATAAACTTGGGTGATTAGAAGTATGATCTCAAGCCTATATAAATGTCAGTTAAAGGTCCTCATTAAAATGGTTTCCTGATTTATGGGGTAATGTCAGGAATTTCTAGTGCAGTGGGAGAATTCTTTCCTCATCATCCTCCCCCTCCAATATACAGAATATGCACAGATGGGCTCTTTCTACTCCTAGGGAAACATGTGATTGTTCTGAGGGGCCAGCTGGGAGCCTTGAATCATCCCCTGAGGCAAGAGAGGAAAAGAAGAGACCACTTCTGAGTGACTGTCTTTCTCATGTGGCCTTCCAGGTAACAAGATGTGATTTCAGTGAGGATAGACAAGGGCCATTCTCTGATGACAAATGCCCAGTGCAAAACCATTGGGCATGGAGTCATAGACTTGGACTTTCTAATTATTAATTAGAACAAAACAAATCATTTAACCTCTCCAGATTTCTTCATCTCAAAAATGATGGGTTTGGATGAGATGTTCCCCAAGATACTTTCCAGTTCTAAATTTGGGATTCTATCACATTTTCCCTGTGTAATTCAGGATAACTCACTTAGCTTTTCTGATTTTCAGTTTTCTCATCTATAAAATGAGATTAGACTCAATGATCTCCATAGCCTCTTCAAGCTGTTTTTCTATGATCCTTAGCTAAAAATAGGTATATGGAAGAATGCCCTAAGGAATATCATAGCAGTCTGGTCAGCTGGCTCCAACCAAATGACAGAATATTTCCAGTGTACTTATAGATTTAAGAGGAAAGAGTCAGAACCCCTTTGATCTTGACTTTATAGGCACTACTTTTACATTGAGTTCCCAACGCTATCTCTTCTTTTCCCATGATCTTCTCCTCTTCCTTCTGATATAATCCCCAGTGGTCATTGTAAATTGTTTGTTGAATGAACTGTCTTTCTCAGTACAAAGGACATTTATGACTATGAACATTCACATCTCTCTCATATCCTTCCTGAACTGACGTTAGCTCCAATAAGCCTGAACCTTGACTAATGTATCAAGGGACCCTTAAAGATTAAATTAATTTTGTTTTTTTACAACTCTGTTATAAAACTGCAAAATGAAGTAAAATAGGCTGTTACAATTACACATTTAATATTCTGTAATTATACACCAGGAGCTTTCTTCAGTTGAAACAATTAGACCATATAAGTGGCAAGGATGGTTACAATGTGCATGGTGAAGACAGTTCATACCAAAGAGGTCACATACCTGTTGTTTTCTTAGCTGTAAAAATGAGGGGGGTAAATTTGATCAGTGTCTTCCTAAGAAATCTAGTCCTTAATTCTTAAGGACTTGTAAGATGTTGATGGTATCCATTAACTGGTTGTTAAAAGAATTGGGGAGGGAGAGGGCAACAATAACATGCACAAGAAATTAGGTAAACCACAAAAATTTAGGTAAAAAGGGTAAAGAGATAAGTGGGAAAATTATATTATATTAAAAAATACCATGGATAATCAAGTAACATCAATATTAAACATATATACACCAAATGGTATAGCATTCAATTTTTTAAAAGAAAAGATAACTGAATCACAATTCAAAATAGATAGCAAAACTATAATAGTGGGAGGATTTCAACCTTCTTATAACTTTTTTAAATCTCTGGATAAATCTTATCTCTGGATAAATCTAACCAGAGAATAGATGAGAAAGAAGTCGAGAAGATGAATAGAATCTTAGATAAGCTAGATATGACAGACATTTAAAGAGAAATGAATGGAAATGGAAAGGAATTTACCTTTTTTCTCAGTGGTATTGATGTGGGAAAGATTCCAATCTTTGATTCCCATAGGGCCTCTTTAAGAAACTGATCATATAGTAGGGTATGAAAACATTATTGTTAAATGTAGAAAAACAGAAATATTAAATGCATCCTTTTCAGGCCATAATGCAATAAAATTATATTTAATAAAATATTATGATAATAAATGACAAAGGACCACAGATTAAAACAATAATTGGAGACTAAATAAACTAATATTAAAAATGAATGGGTTAAAGAATAAGCTATAAAAGCGATAGATGATTTCATTAAATAGAATGACAATAAAGAGACAACATCAAAACTTATTATACCATCATAATTATTAAAACTATCTGGTACTATCTAAGAAAGAGACTTGTGAATCAATGTAATAATGTAGATGTACAACTCAAAGTTGTAAATAATTATACTAACATTATATTTGTTACATGTAAAGATTTAAGTTTTGGGGGTAAGAATTCACTATTTGCTAAAAGTTGTTGGGAAAGTTAGAAAACAGTCTGGCAGAAACTTGGTGTACACCAATATCTTATGCCGTTTACCAAGATCAGATCAAAATGGTATATTATCTAAACATAAAGGGAGATATAATAACTAAATTAGAAGATATGGAGAATATTACATATCAGATTTATAGATAGGGAAAGAGTTATGAATAAACAAGAAATAGAGAGCATTGTGAGATAAAAATTGATAATCTTGATTAGATTGTTAGAAACTTTTTGTACAAATAAAGTCAATGTAACCAAGATTAGAGGAAAGTAGAAAATTGGTGGGGGGGGGGGATTTTCCCCTCTAGCTAAGCAATGCAGAAATAAACCATTTGTTTTTCTTCTCCCATTCCTAGAAAGAAAAACACACACAGCAAAATCAATAATCATTAAAAATCCCTGAGATGGCTTTGTTTGTTTTGTTAGAAATCTTTTTTTTTTGTTTTTCTCTTTGTCATTGTTATTGTTGTTGTTGTTGAATTGTGTCTAACTCTTCATGACCGACCCCATGGGGGTTTTTCTTGGCCGAGATATTGGAGTGGTTTGTGTTTTTCCTTCTCTAGTTCATCTTACAGACAAAGAAACTGAGGTAAGTCACTTGCCCAGGGTCACACAACTAGGAAGTGTTTGAGGCAAGATTTCAACCCAAATCTTCCTGACTTTAGGCCTAGTTCTCTATTTACTCTTAAACTACTTTAAATCTAAAGCATAGAAAGCTAATGATTCCTCTTCCGGAGAGACATGCATTACTTGAAGTTACTAAAATAGTCTCAAGTATAATACTTTTGTCCTTTTAATTTTTCTTGTTTTCCTTTTGTATAATTTTATGTTCTATTATTTGCTTGATTTTTTGTTAGAAAAATCTTGTATTGAAATAGAAATTATATATGTATAATTATTTCCCATATCATTTCTTTTTAATTAAAAATATATTAGCAGCTCCTTTAAAAAAAATATCATTGACCTTGAATTCTTCAGATTGAGCTCTGTTTCTATTATATGAGAGAAGTTTTGGATTTACAGATTAAATGCCCATCTAAAAAAAAAGTCAGCTTCCAACCCTGGGACCTGTGGGAATATCAGAATATCTTTTTTACAGACACAGATCCCAGGACAGATATATGGTGAAATTTTAAATTTGGCCTGTCATCCTGTGATCTTCTTATAGACTGAATGTTGAAAAAGGGAAAGGAATAGATGAGTTTATAGGAAGCTCATCGATCACATTAGGAAGCAAACTTCCTTCCTTTGTAGAAAGAAATCAGGATTGGAACTCTCCTCCCTTGACTATGAATCCAAACTGGTTTCCATTATACAGTAATGTCTCTCAATAATTTTATTTAATATTCTTCATAATTGTAAAAAATGTGGATGTTGGTGAAATGTTGAGGTACAGTATTTGATCTTTGATCTTCAATAGCCAGTAGCAATGTGACTGACTAAGAAGCCCCAAAACACTTCAAAGATGGGGGCTGTTCTTTCAGGAGTTGGAGAAGGGTTACATGCTGACTTTGAATCTTCTAATGAACTCTATCAGTATGAGGGCTAACTGCAGGGTGCAAGGCCGCCAGAGTCCTCAGAATCCAAAAGGGCAGGGCTTTGGCATTTCTTTAGGAACATAGCTTCAGATTTTGAAGAGCTCCCAGGGGTCCTTGAGCTCCTCATTTTTACAAAAGAGGAAACTGAGACTTAGGTAATGTTCAAAGTCACACAGATCATAAATGTTGGCGGTAGGATTTGAATACAAATTCTTCTGAATTTATTTATTAGTATTAGAAATTATAACTTCAGGCCCAAATTCTTGAAATAAGTGGAGGAAGGATTTATTACTTTTCTTGCAAGAAGTGGGTACCATAACCCTTTGAGGGAGCATAAACACAATTTACAGAAACCCAAATCAACAGTTATAATTCATAATCTTGTTCTCCTTCCTCATCCCCTCTCATAATTTCCACTGGAGGAGACCCTTCCAAAATCTAGTATTTCATGACACTTTCATTATATACACTCTTTGATATGTTTCCACGTTCTTCTCTCCCCTTGCCACAGCATCATAGATTCTGTTAACAAGGCTCTAATTTTATTCAGGGTGTGTCAGCTTACATGCACGTGGCTTATTAAGCATGCTCAATTAAAAATTTTCTTTGCCCAGAGCATAAACCCAGGTCTTTTGTACACAACCAGCACCTGCTGTTACTTCTGTTGACTTAAGACATTCTTTAATTCTCTTCAGCCAGGATGTCCAGCCTCTAAAGCTTACATCCTATTCTTTTTACTATGGCAATGGAGGTTGTGAGACTGACCAACTGGGGAACCGGGGAAACAAACCTTACAGTTTTACTTCTCACATTAGATTTCTAGTTTTAGAACTAAAGGAGTTAGCCAATAAGTTGGTACCAATAGGTTCTTTTATAGAAGAAAAATAATCTAGGGGGATTTCATCTGTAATTTGTACAGTAACTGTGGGATCATGGTAATATTTTTAGTGCAAGGAATTCAACAAGGGCCCATTGTAAGGAAGGCCCATTTAAAGGACAACAAAAGAGTACACTTAAGTACAAAATAATCTTATCAATGCTCTTCCCTGCTAGCCTTTGAAGTTACTATGGGAATTGAACTATACAAGCAAGGTCCACTTAAATTCCACAAAAGTCTTCCCCTGTCTATGCTCCTCCTTATGGTCCACTTAGCTACTAAGGACATGAGAGGTCTTTTTGCTGAGTTCTTATTCACCCTATCAGCGTTGTTGGGTTGAAAAAGATCTCACAAATTACTTGTTCTAAACCATATATGATTTCCCAAGGAGGGATCTCCATAAGACGGGATTGTGCCCAGTTGAGGTTTCAGAAGAGAAAAAAAAATTAAAAAGAAAGGAAGTACTGAAATGTAAAAGGGAAGTGTTTTCACATGTAAAGGAAACATTCTTTACCTTAAAAGGGCTCTGAGTTTTGAAAAGCTCAGCTGCATATTAAAGGATGAGAAAACACAATGAATTTGCCTGAAGTGCAGACTTCTGTACCTTTGGTCCTCTAGAGGAACATAGAAAGTATACCAGACTGATCACCTAAGAAAAGGTTCTGTCCCTGACAGAATTTATTTTGGAGCAGGAAGAATTTTCAGATATGGACAACTCTTGCCTTCCTGCCAGCCAGAGCAGAGACCTTGAGAAAGGTAAAGAGGAGATGGTTTTGTTAATTCCCGGCAACGTTCAATTCCCTTGTTGAAAGAGAAAAGTAGCATTCCAGATTTTTTTTAAAGCATTGATGCAAAAGCATTTGTTGAAAAGAGTATAGCAATATCCAACTGAGCCAGAGGCTGAAGGTGGCGAAGACTAGAGATGCACATTGAAGAACTGAAGTAGGAACCCAGGGAGTCCGATGGATTGGTCTGTCCGATAGAAAAACCTTTAAAGAACACAATGACTAAATGATCTGCTCAGTTCAGCCCAAGCTCCATTATATGGAGTCCTATAATCTCGAATTTTGCCTGGCCCAATCAAGCAACAGCTGCCTAGAAGCCAAATGTCCTGTCTGAATATCAACCATGTCTGGTAGCTGAACAATCCACCAGGTTGAGCCCAATGGCAATCAGTCAGTGATCTGTGTGACTCAGTCTAATGATGTAAACATCCTGATATTGTATCCTGGAAGAAGGCACACCAACTGGCCAGGGTTTGACTCATAACATCTTAGACACTATTCCTCTTAGGAAACTTCATGAGTTCTCTCCACAGAAAGGATATTTAGGTCTTTGGTTCCAGAGTTGTGAATTGCCTTGAACACATATTCACCACATATGTGCTTTATTATCATTACATATTAAGTTTATATATGCTCTTGTCTATATGGACTCTCTGGAAAACATGCTCTAGGTTTTTTGGGGGGTATGGGGTGTGGGTGCTTTTGTTCCTACTCTTCTTGAGATGTCATTTGAGTCAATGTCTTTTAGAAGAAAAGCAACTTGAGTCTATTGGATGATTATTAATGGGAAGTGCACCAGTGGGGACTCATAAACTAAAATATTAATATGGTAGTAGGTTTACCCTGTAAACTCAAGATTTCTGCTTGGGGATCTAATCCTTCAGTGCAAATTGGGAGACTGAATTCCAAGAGGCTATTATCTTTTTTTTTTTTTTTCTGCACTCCTGGTTTTACCCTAAGCTAGGGAATCACAATTTGGAATGAGAAAATATATGTTCATATACTGACTCCTCCACCTTTTTGACCTTGAGCAAGTCCCATCTATTGTTTGGGACCTGGTTTCCTCATCTGAGAAAGTTGGGGCTAGACAGGGTGGTCATTAAGATCCCTTTGAGCTCTAAATCAATTGTGCTACCTTTTGTTGTTTATCCCATTCATTGTTCCAGCAGTATACATAGCTCCTTCATACCTTTTCTTTGTATATTCAGAGCATTTCCTCATGTCCTTCTATCCATTCTCTTGAAAGACATATGATTCTCAAGGGATCCTTTGTTCCTTCAGTTTCTCTTTAATGAGATTTAGACAATTTCTTTGATGTACTTTTTGCTGACTTGGTCCTTCCTTCCCTCCTTCTCCCCCCCCCCTTTTATTTTTAGCTCTCTTCTTTCTATCCTTCCTCCCTTATCTTTTTCCTCTCCTCTCCTCTCCTCTCCTTTCCTCTCCTCTCCTCTCCTTCCCTTGCCCTTGCCCTTGCCCTTGCCCTTGCCCTTCCTTCTCCTCTTCTCTCCTTTCCTTTCTCCTTTCCTGTTTTCCTTCTTTCTATAGTGCTTTTATTTTTTTTTCTACCGGGAATTATATGATGAGGAATACATAGTTATGTTTCTAGTGACAAAAAGAGGTAGTAACTTGAAAGCATTCTACTTCTTGACAGGAGTATACTCATCCTTATACCAAGATTTCAGCTTCCATTCCACAGGACTTAACAGAAAGGCCAATGCTCTTTGAGCAACTCATATAAAAATGATGTAGTCAGAAAATTCTGAGGCAGCTTCCAGTAGAGAGATAGTGGTTGGATCTGGTATAGGAAAGATGTGGGTCTAAATACCAAACCTGATACTTAATAGTTATATGATCTTAAGCAAGTCATGATACCTCTGAGGCCCAGTTTCTTTATCTGTAAGAAGGCCTTATAGGTAAGGGACAGTTGTGAAGTCTTCATTTGACACAAGGAAGGTCTGCTCCACTCAAAGGAAAAAACAAACTTTAAAAAACAGCTTTAAGTGAAAATAGAAGTGATGTAAGACCATCATTACAGGATGGTGTGTTTGGCTTTAGAACCGTCTGTAATATCTGTATTTTTAAGGAAGGCAACTTATGAACCTTAAGGAAACTTTTTTTTCACATTACCTTTTCCTTATATGAGAATAAGCCTTTCCAACATATTTTTATGCTGTTGATTTTGAAGTAAATAACATAATATAAGTGAGAGATGGGTAAGAACAGATCATACACTGGACATCCTCTCACAAAAGGTAACCAGTTAAGAGATTTTGAGAATGCTCAAGTTGAAAGCTAGACAGTTGTGCAATACAGTTGAGGGAGCTTATAATAGCTTGTAACTAGAAATTATCCTGAGCTTTTAGAGTCAAGTCATGCTCTCAAACCCTTTCCTAATTTCCTAATTACAATGTAGGGTGCTCCATCCTCCCAGTCACCCAGTCTCATAATCCTACATGATGTACTTGACTTCTCTCTCCCTATCTCTGTCTCTCTCACACACACATTTTTGTAGATGAAGGAATTAAGAATATGATATGACTTTATAGATCTTATGATGAAATCACATGGATGATGTTGATGATAATGATCCTTAATTAGCTTGGGTCTTGGGGCTGGATAGGTCAGCTCTCACTTTATCTTATTCTTCCTGGGCCACCATCTTATTTCCATCAACATTCCAAGTCTCCATAATGCTCATACTTTTCTTTTTCTCTCTAACACTCTTTCCCTATATGTAGTCTTCTTTTATTAGAATATAAGCTCCCTATATGTAGTCTTCCTTTATTAGAATATAAACTCCCCATATGTAGTCTTCTTTTTATTAGAATATAAGCTCCTAGAGAACAGTAAACTTCTTATTTGCTTATATTTGTATACCTGGTGTTTAGCATAGTGCTTGCCATATAGTAGAGATTGAATGAGAAAATATATGTAAGTTATTTTGCAAACCTTAAAGAGTTATGCTAGTTATTACTGTTATTATTATTAAGCATTTAAATGCTTTTTTCTTTTATTCACTATTTGATACACAGTTATCCTTTTATATTATCCTCCTAATCTCCTTTCTTGCCTTCCTAAGTGACAACTAGACTAATAACAATAACTCACATTTCTAGAGCCTTTAAGATTTGTAAAGTACTTTCATCACTATTGTCCTTCAGGGTAAATAATATAAATATTATCCAACCCATTTTACAGATGAATTAACTAAATCTTGTTAAGTGACTTTAAGATGTTATGATCCTACTGAAGTAACTCTTCATGGTCACAAAGTATGTAGATTTTTCCCTGGTTCCCAACTCAGGGTCTTAGCTCTATGGAGAGGAAACTAGGTCACAGTGAAATTTGTCATTACAGACCCAACATTAATTGGTCCAATCCCTTAGCAAGGGATCATGCAACAGCATCTTATGGCCTGACCTTCCCTGTGTCAAACTGCTTTGATGGACTTCACAACTGTTCCTTACCTACAAGGTCTTCTTCCATTCTCTCTTTGCTCCACACATTGTTGTTCTAGATTTCCATCTGATTAGATTTTTTTTTTTTTTTGCTTTTCTCAACACTCGTGAAAGCTCATTCCCTTTCCTCTTCTTGTCCTCAACCCTACCCATCTCTTTCCCCCCTCCTTTCCCATCTCTGCCATTATTAAGTGAGGTCAGATGCTTATGGACCCCAGTGAGTCTAATTATCCACGAAAGTAATTAACATTTCTAATAGAAACTGCCACTGTTTGTTTTCATCGGGGGTGCAGAAAAGCAATAAGGTAAAGAGTTTCGTAATTAAAGACTCATTATTATATGCTCCCCGTTCCATTCTCCAACTAATAACTCTTTTGCTTGGGAAATGAGAATGCTGAGCTTCATGGAGATGAACAGGGTCCCTGCTGCAAAGTCTAATATTGGTTTTCTTTCCCCACATCTCCACTCCTACCTTTTCCTTACCTGATCCAGCCTCCTCCTTGCCCTACTCCTTGAGCTCTTACTTCCAAGCTTTATTCTTTTGTCTTTAATCTGGTTTTCCAGAAGCCATAGAGTAAATTCTTTATAGATAAGGAGATGACAGTGACAATGACTTGGTATTTGCTGGGAAAGTCAGAATTTTCAGAAACCAATCTGATTTTTGATGGCACTTCTTTGAGAGCACTGACGAATGTTCATTCATTCTAAGTGGAGACCTGATATAACAATCATAGTGACAAAATGCTTCACTTTTGAAAAAGTACACTGGGGCAAGGGGAGGGGGAATAGGAGTTGGGACAGGGCAGTCAGCAGGACAGTGATTATGACCTCAATTTTTTGGTTTGTATTTTTGTTCACTTGTGTCTAATTCTTTATGACCCCATGGACCATTGCACACCAGACTATTCTATGCTCCACATCTTTCAAAGTCTGTCCAAGTTCATATTGGTTGTTTCCCTAATATTATCTAACCATCTCATAAATATTGGAGCTTCAAAGGGTAAGGGGAATGAGGAAGAAGAGGATGAGAAGAAAGAATAAAAGGCTAAGTGAACCATCATTATTAATGATCCTATATATATATATATACACACATTTATATCTATCTCTATATCTATATATCTCACAACTGTTCCATGTTATTTAAGATCAGAGCTTCTTAACCTTGAGGCCATGAATTTGTTTTATAGACTATTTTGATAATTTATTTCAATATAACTGGTTTCCTTTATGACGTTACATGTTGTGTTTTGTGCATTTTAAAATATGGCTCTGAGGAAGGGTTCCTAATCTCCTAGGCTTCAGTAGACTGCTGAAGGGGCACCTGACAGAAAAAAAAAACAAAAACAAAAACTTAAGAACCCTTAACAGATGATCTTCAAGAGTTGTTGAGAATGAAAATATTATCAGCCATTGGCCCACCTGGTGATGAATCTCTGAACTTAGATTATCTTTAGATGAGACCTTAAAGTCCATCATCAGACCTAGACTCAGAGCCCTTCAGGATAAATAAAATCAGAAAGTTTTTGTGCTCCCTTGTCATAGCCTCAGGGTCACACCAGAATAATTGGTCAAGAGACTTCCAAATGTAAATGAGATTAATCTTTTTGATTATACTTGGGAGCCATATTCCCTATATCTAGATCAAATGATTTCATAAATTCGCTCTTGCCATTTCTTGAACCATATGTATCCCTTTCTCTAAATCTGTCTCTTTTTCTATCTGTTCATCTCTTTGTCTTTCTGTCTCTGTCTCTCTCTCTCTCTCACACACACACACACACACACACACACACACACATTCAAATTTCCTTGAAAAGAGGGGTTATGCTTACCAAATACAAAGAAAAGAAAAGGTCCAAACTCCCTGTTGTTTATTTCAGAGAAATATTAGTTCAAAAATATTCAATTCTGTCAAAATAAAACTTCTTTGTAAGGAGGTTTTATCTTGCAATATGGAAATCTGAAAACCCATTTTTATGATGAGGATTGAGTGAGATTATACCTTTTCTCAAATCCCAATTTTCAAACACCAAGCCTTGAGGCTATATGCTCTAAGTGATGAAATTGCAGTGCCCTGCTGAGGGTGGTATGTCTGTTGATGACATACAGGTATTATTCTTAGCCAGAGAGAAGAAAAGTGAAAGAATAAAAAGAGAGGAAGATAACTACATTTTAAAATACCAGAGAGAGAGGCGGGGGAAGATGGGAGAGGGAGAGAAAAGAAGGAGAAGGAGGAGGAGGAGGAGGAGTAAAAGGAGGAAGAAGAAGAGAAGATCAGAAGGAGGAGGAAGAAGTCAGAAAGAGGAGGAGGAGGAAGTCAGGAGCAGGAGGAGGAGGAACGTTTAGAGATTGAGCTCAAATACTAGGAATCAGAAGTTTTGTGAGACAAGACTTGCCAAATCCAACTATGAGACAACACAAAGAGAGAGTTGTTAGCTTGCCAAAGGTTCTTCCTTCTCTAGACCTTGATGATCCATTTTCAGGCTTTTTCTTGAAACTAGTGCTATTGTACAGATGAAAAACTCCTCAGGGAAGAAGGAAAAATGCACCTTTCATATCCCATGCCAGATCTCATTAGGGTTCTTTGTGGAGAATATTGGCTGCTCATGGAACGGATCCAGGTGGGCTCAGAATACTATAGCTTTCCTTTATAGAATCCTCCTTTTGTGCTCCACTTAGTGAGCTTCCTTATGGCCAAAGTACTGTCTTCTCTGACATGGCACTTGGTAGAAGCAGCCTTTAATGGAAGTTTCATTAGATGGCTGAAGACAAGCAAATATTGTTCATTTGATGACTATCATGTTGGTGGGGTGGAGTATGCCTTCTGTGAACTCTGGCTTCCATCTCATTTTAGAAGAGAATGGTGGATACAATCAGAATTAAAATTAAATCCTACAGTGTTCTACATAGGTCCTTTGCAAATTTGGGAAAGCTACTTTCCCCCTCTAATCCCATCTCCTCCTCTGTAGAATAAAGGGGATCATACTAATTCACCTCACCTCTCTTTCACCCTGAAGGACTTTGGGAATGTATAATCTCTAAAGGCAGAGGCGATAACATATATCATCTTATTTTATCCCCATCACAACACAGTGCCCTTGATAGAAGAAAAGGGTGACCACAAATGATTCATGGTAACTGGCTAGGTGGGGCAAGAGAAGCCAGCTGCTGCTGAAGACTTCTAATGGCAATGACATCACAAGAGCAGTGTGCCTTTTAAACACCTTGATGGCCTTATATATCCCCTTCCCCTCAACTCGGCCCCATAAAACTGCCACCGTAAAAAGCAACAACTGGGATTGATGATCAAACAAACAGGACCTACAGGCTCCTTCCCTCAATTTTTAAATAATTTATCTGAGGGCAGGAGACATTTATTTGGACAACCAGGACACAACAAATACTGGGAATCTGGGCTAAATTTAGTCCATTTTGAAAAAAACGTACCTGATTTGCCATGTGGGCAAATTTTTACTCCTTTTTCCCTCTACTCTCCTTTCTCTTCTCTCATTCCCTTCTGTCCTCTGCTCCCCCTCTTTTCTTGTCCCTGGCTTTCAGTTGTTTTCCTCCTTTCATTTCTCCTTTCAATTTACATTCCCTTTTGTGTGTTTTGTCCTTCCCCTGTTCCAGCAGTAGTTGAATCAGATGGTTAGGGCCAGCAGAGATGCTGCTTCCTGAATAAAAAAAGTTAGTCCATCCTCTCCAGCCAGAATAGAGGCAGGAGAATTCCCAGGTAATCCCTCCTGAGCCAGGGCTGCATCCTCAACGTCCAATAACTGCATTAAGACCCATGCTGGCTGTTAACTGCTTTGACCCATGTGGTTGTCACAGGAGCCAGAAGGGGCCCATTCCAGTGGCAGTGATAGATCTGTTTGCTTTTTTTTTTCTTTAAGAAGGTTGGAACACAAACCCACTCACTGTTTGGCCATATTAACGGGGACATTTTTTCAGGGAAGATTCAAGCTAAGTCAACACTAATCAGCTGCTCACATCTGGCACATACACGGTCCCAGGGTTGTGCAAGATTTATGTATCTTAGTCAAGGGCAAGACTCTGCCTCAACTCTCCTGGCACGAGATTCCGGATTGTGGACCAAGCTACTAAAGTGACCATCAAGGGCATAGGTTATATTATGCAGGTAAATGGAGGAAAACCATAGGAGGGCAATATGGAATGGTCATAACTGCAGCAGAGAGAAACTTAGATTTGGGCTCCAATACCGAGTCTTCCACTTACAACCTAAAAGATTTTGAACAAGTCACATTACCTTTTTTTCTCTCAGTTTCCTCATCTGTAAAAATGAGGGGGTCAAATCAGAAATCTTCTGTGCTTCTTTTCTGATCCAGATCTACTCTTCTATAATCTTATGCTTCTAAGTCACTTAACCTCTCTGTATCTCAGTTTATACATTTGTTCTGAGTTACTTAACTTCTTTATACTTCAGTTTATCTATTCGTCAAAATGAGTGTTTGGGGTTTTTTGGTCTCTGAGGTCTCTTCCTATGGCCTAGTAATTTCCAAGACTCTATCTATAGACCTCTTCTGCTGCTCCAGAGCTTCAGTGGGATTTGAACTCAAATCTTATTGGCTCTGAATCTTACTCCCTATTTACTATATTATGCTGTCTTATCTCTCTCTTTCTCTTTCCCTCCCTCCTTCCTTTCCTCTCTCCCTCCCTCCCTTCATCCCCCCTTCTCTCTGTTTTTCTGTCTCTGTCGGTCTTTCTCTTTATCTCTCTCTCTCTCTCTCTCTCTCTCTCTCTCACACACACACACATGAATATACACATATGGACAATATGGCAGACAAGATGACTGCCGGATTGAGTGCTAGACCTGGAATCAGGAAGACTCATTTATCTGAGTTCAAATCTGGCCTCAGATACTTCCTAGCTGTATGAACCTCAACAGGTCACTTAGCCCAGTTTGCCTCATCTGAAAAATGAGCTGGATAAGGAAATGGCAAACCAGTCAAATATCCTTGACAAGTCATAGAATATCACTGAACAACAATAACCAAAAAACCTTTAGGACTAATACAAGAGTCTTTATTGTTATTCCCATGGAAGGCTAGCTAGTGGTGAGTAATGAATTACAGGTTTCTGTTGATCTCTCTTGGAAACAGAGTAGGGTTGTGGCCGGAAAGAAAAGGATGGTAGGAAATGTGTGTTCATTGCTAGATTTCTAAGAGATCGGACAATCATCATGCTCTTTTCCAGCTCCAGTTTAAACCTCTCCTACAGAGACGAGAGGAACATTTCCAGAAACATAGCTGCCCCTTTGAAGAGGGGTATCATTTTTAACAAAATAAGACACAGCCTCAGGGAAAGTTGTTTTAGTCCCACTTAGTTTGATTCATTATTGATAAGGCCAAAGACAAATGAGAGTCATTAAAATAAAATGCTGTGGTCTAGAGCCTGCTTGAGATTCCACTGTAGTTTGCTTCCTAGGAAGAGGGAACAACAAGAGAGCCTCTGCTTCTTGGAGGAAACTAAAAGGGTTCTTTAGTAGAAGCCAGGATTTGGAGAAATTTGGAGCTGGGACATATTAAAGAGAATATGAAATATCCATGTAGCATCCCCACTTACTACGGTGAATATGTCTCACAACTGACTGTCAAGGATCAAAGTCCACAGAATTTGGTATTTAGTGATATTTCTCACTTCTCTGGCTCATTTCCCCCATCCTGTAAATCTGGGAACTTCACTACGTAACAACACTCATTCAGACCCCTTTCAAGCACATGGTTCACAAGGTTTGAAGAAAGAATAATTTTGTTTCACAATGAAAACAAATGGAAGTGCTATGGAGGCTCATGGAAAGGCGTTGTTGACACCTGCTTAGAGTCTACTTTCTAGAAGATGCCTTACTTAGAGACACTGAACAGGGCCAGAGCATTGCAAGTAGCCTCCTCCTGAGGCTGTCAAGGTGGTTTCTTGTTGACATTTTATCTCACCCGCTTCCTGTGCAGGAGGGCCAGTTAATCTGCCACAGATCCTGGCAGATCATGCTAATTATTCCCTTTCTGAGGGTTTTCATCATGGGTACTCACAGGCAGAGATGGAGAAGAGCATCTCAGAATTCAGGGAAGAATGAATAATAGAGCAAAACATACTTATAGACCATGGTACCTCCCTCTGAGGTCTTTGTACTATGATGTACCATTGAGTACCGGTGAGTACTATTTAGCCTCATACAAGTTCTCACAGGGGTCAGGAACATACTCTTTTTGCTTTTTTGGTGGGTTTCCATCCCCAAGACCTCTTAGTTCTGAGGGAATTTTATAGGCCTTTACCCTCAAACATCTTTGCATGTTGACATTTCCGATGGATCTAGAGGGTTGGGAGGTCTCTCCGCCCTTCCCAATTTTCCTTTCCTATCCCATTAATCCTTCTAGGACTAAGTAGGTGGAGTTTTTCAAATTATCCAGAGCTCTTTCCCAGAACATTCAGGGTGAGAATTTTGGATTGGAGAGCCCAGTATTTCTCTAATGTGTCAGAGGAAGTATAATTTTATTGTCCTCTCCACAATACTGGAGGATACTGAGAGGAGGGTAGACTATATCAGGTCAAGGAGGAACTATAGATATTTAGCTCAGAAGAAAAAAGACTTGTAGAGAGAGTGGATAAAGCACCAGCCTGAAGTCAGGGGGATCTGAGTTCAAATCGTGGCCTCAGACACTTAACACTTCCTGCCTGTGTGACCCTGGGAAAGTCACTTAACCCCAAATGTCTCCACAAAAAACCAAAACCAACCAACCAAACAAAAAACCTCTTGTAGAGGAAGAGTGAGGGATGAAATTATCTTCAGATATTTAAAGTTTTGAATTGTGGAAAGGGTTATAGACTCATTCCACTTGATCCCAGAGGCCCCAAATCGGGAAATAGTGGAACATGTAATGTGGGATTTCACTCTAAGTGAGTGTTCTACCACTGTATAACACTCTCTCTGGACACAATGCTCCACATCTTGACTGGGCCTGCACAGCTAAGGATAACTGTTTCCCCCACTGTCCCTATGTATGATCTCCTAGAAGAGAAGATTAAGATAGATGGATGGTCTCAATATCATCTCAGTTATAAAAGGCAGCTCAACAGAGATATAGCTTATTATGCATTCTGGGATTTGTTCTGTGAAATACATTTTAGCTCATAACTTTCCATTTTCTTACTTGTTTTCCCCCAACCAAAAAAAAAAAAAGTAAAAAGTAAAAAAAAAACTCACCCCACAAAAAGAGACCAGTGTTTTTATAATCAAAAGATTATAAGATTGATTGTATTTACATTTTTTTTTTTTGACTGAGGCAATCGTGGTTAAGTGACCTGCCCACACAGCTAGGAAGCATTAAGTGTCTGAGATCAGATTTGAACTCAGGTCTTTCTGACTTTAGGGCTAGAGCTCTATCCACTGCACCATCTAGCTGCCCCAGATTTACACTTTTTTTTTTTTTACCATGTTTAATATATATTGGATTACTTGCCATCTAGGAGAGGGGTTTAGGGATTATGGGAGGAAATTGGAACACAAGGTTTTACAAGGGTCAGTGGTGAAAAATTATCCTTGCATGTGTTTTGAAAATAAAAAAGCTTCCATGAAAAAGATTGTAGATTGAAAGTTGGAAGAGCCATATGAGAAAACACAGAGATATTTATATACATACTGCACTAACATATATATATATATACATATATATGTCTATATATACACATACACATATATACATATACATACATATATACTCACATATACATATATATGCATATATATACATATGTATATATATTACATATATATACATATATATACATACACACTCACATATACATCTCAATGTTAGGGGAAGGAGTTCAGTTGAGGTCCTCTGCTTCTAGGACTCATGATCTGTCCTCTGTACTAACTCATCAGTCTATAATTTTGAGGGCTTCACACCCACGTTCCCTGTACAAAGAGAACTTAGTCCTCTCTCTGCCAAGGGGCGCAATTTACTGAAAATAATGACTTTTTCCTTTATCTGAGGTTCTATCACACTTGTATTGAAAGGACATTGTTTCACTTTGCATTGGACACAGTTTCTCTCTCTCAGGTGAACATTTCAAACAAATGCTCTTTCTAGGCTGGCTTCCTTAAACATTGAACACAATAGAGAGTGTGAAGTTAAAAAAAAAGGTACTATATTATGGCCATCACTATCTTGGTGCATCTGAAGATTGTCTTGTTTGGTGGGAAATATTCATTTCCCCCCTACTGAGATACATAAAAAAAAATAACGCCACAGTAGAAAATGGAATTTTATCAAACTTTCCAATCAATTCTCCTTTGGTCTGTGAAACAAACTCGTCTGTACCTGCATTCAAAATGTCGTCATTATAGTAGAGTTAGATGTTCTCCGGCAATAAATGTGTGGAAATAGACAAGCTTTTAGTCTTCCATCTTAAGAAGTACTTGGTTAAATAGACATTCAGTCAGGTGTTGGGCCTTTCCTGCAGGGAATATGGATGGTGTTATTTCACAGATGAGGGTAGCTGAGACGATTTCCCCCTTTACTGGCAAAATGTCATGTTAAAGAAAGACTGATTGGAAAAATAAATAATAGTTCAGGCTTGGAATGAGCTACTTTGCCTCTTGGTTGCTGTGAGTCACTACACAAACATATATACACATCTGCATTCAACACACATATCTACATATATTCACACTCATGGGAATACTCATGTATAAGATTTTGCTCTTTAGTTGTGTGTGTGTGTGTGTGTGTGTGTGTGTGTGTGTATGAATTTGTGTGACCCCATTTGAGATGTTCTTGGCAGAGATATTGGAATGGTTTGCCATTTCTTTATCCAGTTTATTTTACAGATGAAGAAACTGAGGCAAACAGGAGCACCTGGTAAGTTTCTGAGGAAGGATTTGAACTCAAGTCTTCTTGATATCAGAACTGGTGCTCTATCCACTGCACCACCTCACTGCCCAATATGCATAAATGTGCACACACAAAGGACTTCTAATTGATCAGTTAGCCAGCAGGCATTTATTAAGCACTTACTGTGTGCCAGTCACTATGATAAGCAATGGAGATTCAACGAAAGGCAAAGGCAAACCTTGTATTCAGGGAACTCATAGTGTAACACAGGACAGAACATGCAAATAGTTGTACACCGAGGTTACATAGAATAAATTGGAGATCATCTCAGAGAGAATACACTATCATCAAGTGCGATGGGGAAAGCTTCCCATAGAAGGTGAAATATTAGCTAAAAGTGTCTCTTATTTTAAGCAAATCAAATGTATGAAGAAATGCATTATAAAATAGGAAAAGGAAAGAAAGGAAAGAAGGAAGAAAAAGAAAGATAGATAATAAAGAAAGGAAGGAAGATAGGAAGGAAGAAAAAGGGAAGGAAGGAAGATAGAAAGGATGAAAGAAAGATTGGAAGGAGGGTAGGGAGGGAGGGAGGGAGAAGGAAGGAAAGAAAATCAGAAAGAAAGAAGAATTGGAGTTAGAAGAGACTTAGGTTCAAATTCCATCTTTAACACTCTTTTCTGAGCCTTAATTTCCTCATCTATAAAATGGAGCCAGTAAAAGCCATCTAACTATGGAAGGAGAGCTTGTTGAGGGAGTTCAGGCACTAGTTCTTGGGTTTCTATGGTAGCATCACCGTGGCAGCTGCACAATCACTGTTGCTGCCTCCTAGTGAGATTTTGTGCTTGGGGGATGTGGTGAGTATAAGTTTTCCTTCCTCCAGGGGTTATGGTTCTGAAGCACTAAACTAAATATTCCAGTCTGACAAACTAAAATGGCAGCCACTTTTCTTTCACATGATTCTGATTTGTAGACTGCTTCTAGTCTGACTCCCACATTTTATCATGAAACAAATGACTTGCCCAGGGTAAAATAGATATTTTATTTTATGCATTTAAAAACATGATTTTGCATTAGGGACAGTATTTGAACCTACATCCTCTGAATCCAGAGCCAGACCTCTTTAAAGCAATCCATGTTTCCTCATCATCTCTAGTTATTACTTTTTTTTGCAAGACTATAGAGAAAATTAATACCAGCCCATGTCTCTTCTGCTCTGGGGCTCTGTTCCCCAGCTTAACCTCATGGCACAAAATTTGTCTCATCTCTGAATAGTGGAATTCTCATTCTCCTCCCTTTTATGGATATATGCATAAATAAAATGCAGCAAACAGTTGTTTGAGGGTTTATTTGCCAACAAATTCTGTCACATTTTAAAGGCTCAGAAGTAGAAGTAAACATTCAAGAAGAGACCAAAGCTCCCCAAATCCCTCTTATTCTTTGAAGCAGACTAGGAAGCAGGGGATGGTCTCTAGCCACTTCTGGGACTTCAATTTCCTTCTCTGTAAAATGAAAGGGTTGAATTCAAGGTAATTGGCTTGGCCCAGGCACTAGCTGCCAGGAACATGTCAAGAATTCAATCCTTCTATTAAAAAGAAAGGGGCTTGGTGACTTTCTCTCAAAGAATAAGGGGGGAGTAGTCACGTTAACTCATCCTCTTGCATTGTTGGATAAATCTAGTTGTTTGCAAGTTTTTCTTTATATTAAACTTAAGTCATTCATTGAAACTTGTGTCCATTGCTGCTGGTTCTGCCCTTTTGCTACAAATGGAATAAAGCAAATCCCCATTCAGCTTGACATCATTTCTGATAATCAGAGGTAGACATCATGCCCCTCTCTTTTCCAGGTGAGACACAGTCCCTGCAACAGATGAGGGAGAGGGAACAGATTAAAAAAATGGTAAAATCTGGGTTCTAAATTACTGGAGAAAAGTATGCTAGATTTAGAGGCAGAGGATTTGGATGTGTGTCCTACTATCATTTACTTGTATAATGCTGAGCAAGTCACTTCATCACTCTTTCTTAATCTCTAAAAAGAGAGGATTGAACTGGACCTCTGAGGTCTCATCCAGGCCTAGATTTATATCTATGAGCTTATGGTCACAGATGGTGAAGCAGGTAGAGCACTGGACCTGCAGTCAGGAAGACTTGAATTCAAATCCTGCCTCAGACACTTACTAGATTTGTGACCCTGGGCAAGTCACATAACCACCATATGCCTCAGTTTCCTCATCTGTAAAATGGGCACCTGCTTCCAAGGATCATTAAATAATGAATGAAATAAATATTTCATTCAGCAAACAAATTAGCTGGCAAGCAAATTAGGATGAAACAAAATATTTGTAAAGTGCTTTGTGAGTCTTTGAAGTGCTTTATAAGAGCTAGTTATCTTCTTCATCATCATTCCTTTTTTTCTTGCTTAGTAGTTTTTTTCAGTTGTGGCTGACTTTTTGTGACCCCATTTGGAATTTTCTTGACAGAGAAACTGGAAGATTTTGGCATTTTCTTCTCTATTTTACTTTATAATTGAGAAAACTGAGACAAACAGGATTAAGTGATTTGCCCAAAGTTGCACAGCTAGTAATTGTCTGAGGCTGGATTTGAACTTGGGTTTCCCCGAGTTCAAAACCTAGCACCCCGTGCATTGTGGTACTACCTAGTTGGTAAATTATAGGAAGAGTCACTCTTTTGGGTGACTTTGTATAATTACTTTTTATGGGACAGATCTCTGGTGGGGATGATGGGAGTAGGGAATAGTGTTTGTTAAGAAGTAACTGCTGTGTCTAAACACAATATATCATTTAAAAAATGTATGAGTATCTTCTTGAGACCATGTAGATTGTAGACCTTTAATGCTAGGGAAGAGGGTCCATGTTCTATTCTGTTCTGGTTTACACTGTCCCATGGGGGGGAAAAAAACCACACCACGATGGCAGGTTTATAAGACCAGGTTGGGATGTAGAGAAGATGAGCTGATTAAATTGGATTGTGAGTCTATCATTTGCAGAGCTGAGCCAGCTAATTTGCTTGCCGCCTTTTCAATCTGGTGTTGTGTTTCCATGGTTTCACAGTTGGTCAGAGATGGCGTGCTTAAGCCCACCGGGACAGACCCAAAGTAGGAAGGCAAAAACTGCTGTGGAATTATTTTTATAAATGTGGAGTCTCAGAGAGGGCACTGGGCTGGGAGGTCTGAAGACTCAGTTATAAATCTGATAATGAGACCGATGAACACACTTATAATAAGACTAAACGTTTATATAATGCTCTCAGGTTGAAAAGCACATGTGACCTCATTTGGTCCTTCCAATGACTCTAGCAAGTCTTTATTATCCCTTTTTAGAAATGAGAAAACTGGGGTTCAGAGAGAGGAAGAGACTGGGAAGCATCCGAAGTTGGATTGCAATATAAAAATCTCTTGACTCCAAGCCAGTCGATAAACATTTATTAAGTGCTTATTACATGTCAGGCACTGTGCCAAGTGCTGGGGATACAAAGAAAAGCAAAAGCAAACAAAAAAAATCAATATCTGTCCTCAAGGAGCTCACATTCTAATGAGGGAGATGACATGCAAATAAGATGCAAATATATATGATATCTACAGTGGGTCCCAATAGTGTTAATACCCATTTAAGCTCCTGAAGTTTAAAATTTCATTGACTTTTCCCCATACACTGAACAGTGTATGTGAAAGGTAATCTCAGACAAGGCAGTAGCAGGGGAGTATGGGAGTCAGGGATCTGGAAAGGTGGTCTGCAGAGGAGGGATTTGAATCCAGTTTTGAATTTTAAGCAAACCAGGAGGTGAAGGTGAGGAGAGTGTGTGTTCCTGGCGTGGGGGACCCTCAGGGAACAGGGATAGAGGTAGGGAGAGTATTGCATGTGAGGAACGCAATTTAAGAACATGTTGCTTCTAATTCTGTGTGAGCTACTGCAAATCCCTTAATCTCTCTGGGCTTCTGTTTTCTTATCTGTCAATTTTTAGGTGTAGGGACTGGGCAACAGAGCTTTCCATCAGCTGCTCTGCTTGGTTTCAGCTTGACCATCACCATGGAGCACGCCCATGACAAATTCACCACCAGGAAATTCACCATCATGATTATTTTTGCCGTGCTGGTCAGATCTCATTGGTAGCCTCAGTTGCTTCTGCCTCTCTGATAGGAGGATCAGAAGGTGGAGCAAAAGTCTCCTTTTATTGTCTCCCTTTACAGATGGGACTTAAAACCCCAGGCATCTCTTCATTTGTTGCTTTGTTGGGTTTCAACCCTTCTTTCACCTTTTTTTTTTTTTTCATGCTCATATGGCTACTCTCTGGCATCCTCCTCCCTTTCTGCTTCCTTTTTTATTATCTTCCCCCATTAGATTGTAAGTTTCTTGAGGGCAGGGTCTGCTTTTCTTTTTCTTATTTGTATTTCTAGTGTTGGGCAGAGTGCCTGGCACATAGTAAAATCTTCATTTATTTATCTATTCATTCATTCATTTATCTATCTATCTATTTATTTTCTGGGGCAATTGGGGTTAAGTGACTTGCCCAGGGTCACACAGCCAGGAAGTGTTAAGTGTCTGAGACCAGATTTGAACTCATGTCCTCCTGACTTCAGGGCTAGTGCTCTCTCCATTACCCCAATTAGATGCCCTACATAGTAAACTCTTAATAAATCTTTATTATTTAATATAGTATTATATAGATTAAGAGCAGCTCTTAGAATCCAGGGTGGGATGGGAAAAAATGATCTAAGTTTCTAGAGAGAAGAAATGGTTGGTCAGTCAGCTCAAAACCAAAATCTGATGCAATACATGATCAAGTTCTAAGGCTGCTTAGGGATGTGATTTGCTGGAACCAGTGAGTCACCTTATTAATGGTATTTAGGCATCAAGATGGTAAGTTGAATAGAGTATAGGCTCTGGAATCTGAGTTCAAATCCAGAATCAGACACTAGATGTATAACCCTAAGAAAACTACTTAATCTCTGTTTGCCTTTGTTTCCTCATCTGTAAAATGGGAATAAGAATAGCATCTACCTCCCAGGGTTGTTTTGAGAATTAAATGAGATAATAATTGTAAGGTACTTAGCGCAGTGGCTGGCACATATGGTAGCTATTATTATTCCTTGTCCCAGTAACTCACATTCATATTAGAATACTCCCAAAAGTTAAGACATTATGTCCCCAGAATTATCTCCTTGAAAATGGTAATGATAGGATAATAACTTATTAGCATCCATAGAAATAGAGAGTCAGCAGAGCCTCGTGAAAAGAAAGCAAATATAATAGAGACAGATGATTTGGGTTCAAATATCACTCTGGTGCTCGTGACCCTTGTGGAACTTTGGACAAATCACTTAAATTCCCGGTGTCTAAATTTCCTTCTCTGTAAAATGAGATTTGGACTAGTGGGGCTCTGAGGAGTCCTCCAAGTTTAGATCTAGGGAGTTTAGAGGATTAGAATAGAGACCGAACATTAAAATGTGTGAGTGTGGGGGGTGACTAGACAAGATTTTATCAGCATAGAAGATTGCCAGTGAGGAAATTACCTACCATTGCATGTCAGCACCAGTCCCAGAGCTGACTTTTAGAGACTTGTCTGAGGATACTGAGAATTTGAATACCTTGCTCAAGGTCACAAAGCTAGCAATTTTATCTGAGAAAAGATTCTGAGAGGCTACACACACACACACACACACACACACACACATTCACACACATTCTTTCTTTTTATTTCCTTGCTTCTTTCCTTTTACTTCTTTTGTCTCTCTTTCCATTTCTCCTTCTCTCATCTCTTTTCTTTCTCCTCCTTCCCTCCCTTATTCTTCCTTATATTTCCTTCCCTTCCCTTCTCTCTCTCTCTCCCTCCTTCTCTCTCTCTCTCCCTCCTTCTCTCTCTCTCTGTCTCTCCCTCCCTCCCTCCCTTTCTCCCCTTCTTTCTCTCTCTGCTTCTCTGTCTCTTTCTGTCTCTCTGACTCTGTCTTTTTCTCATCTGTTTCTGTTCCCTCTTGGTCTTCCACATCAAGAACACACTCTCTCCTTATCTTTACCTCCTGGTTTGCTTGGTATTCAAGGCTGAATTCAAATCCATCCTCTACAAAACGCCTTTCCAAGTCCCTGACCCCAAACTCCCCTGCTACTTTCTTCTCTGAGATTACCTTTCACATACACTGTTCAGTGTATGTCGAAAAGTCTTAATGAAGTTTGAAAATTTAAGAGCTTAAAGGTGCATTAACACTGTCTCTGTCTCTCTGTCTCTGTGTCTTTCTAAGAAGAAGGAAATATGATACAGTACATAGATGGAAAGATAGATAGATGGATTGCTAGATGGAGACTTAGATAAATACATAGAGATATTGATAGGTGGATAGCTAAAAGGATGGGTAGCTAGATGGATAATTAGATGGGGAGATAGTGCTACAGACATACATTTAGTGCTTTCAGATTTGTGTACATTTAGGTCGTGTATCTACAGACATTATGTTTTTGATTCTCACAAGAAAAAAGATTTTCTAGTCCTGTTTTACAATTAATGTAACTGAGGCTGGAAGGCCTTGGTGCTTTTCATATGTCACAGGCTAGTAAGTAAATGTCAGAAGATAGAAGTCAACATAGATCTCCCTTAGTCTAATCCCAATAATCTTGCCAATGTATACTGCATCTCGTTAGGCAAGAGGGAATTATTGCAAGATTTTGAGCAGAGAACTGCCCAGATCTACATATTCAGAAATTTCTAGAGTGGAATGAAGACTGGTTTGATGTTGGAAAAATGTAAAAGAGGGAAGAAGTCTAATCTGCAGTGGCAATGAACCTACTAATGTATGATTGTGATTGAGTTGTTAGACCTAGGTCAATCTCAGGGATCCCATTTATAAAATGGATATAACGATACTTCTATTACCTCTTTCACAGGGTTGTTATGAATAAAATATTTTATAAACATCCACAAACTATAGAAATGTGAATTGTTACTCATTTGAAAAGTAATTGAGGTCAGGGCTCTAACCCTATGTGAATAGTACGTTATGGAGGGAGCAGTGAGAGGTGTCCCTACTCCCATCATGATCTTCCAGGGGTTTCTGACGCTCTATCATTAGACAATCCTGACCCTAGACTACAGAGGGTTTTTTGACCCAGTGCTAATAGTCTAAATCACAGCTCTGATTTGGATATCTTTACCTGGAAAACAAATATACAAAAACTTTTGTTGTTCATTCATTTTAGTCAAGTTTAATTCTTCACGACTCCATTTGGCATTTTCTAGGCAAAGATCCTGGAGTTATCGCCCATTTCCTTCTCCAGTTCATTTTATAGATGAGAAAACTGAGGCAAACAAGATTAAGTGACTTGCCCAGCTAGTATCTATCTGAGGCAGAATTTGAAATCACACAGATGAGTCTTCCTGACTCCAGGCCTGGCATTTTATCCACTGCAGTCCCATAATCCTGACGCCTTCTTCCTTCTATGGTACAGCCATTATCTTTGAATCTCCTTTGTCAACAAAACTTGTTGCCTCAGAAAAGTGTCTTCAACGAGCTGAGGGAAAGTGGGCTTCTAGGAGTGGAGAGTGAGAAAAGATTTCTACCCTGGAGTTTAGATTAAGATTTTATTTGTCTCTAAGTGTTGGGTAGAGAGTTCTGTACACCTACAACCTGTGACTAATAAATACCTCATGTAATAATGTTAATATAGAAATTAAATAGTGAAACTTGGGGGCAGGTTTGTGCTTTTATTAACAACAATTTCTAGGCATTATGTGGATTCTGCAAAATATTTTTCATAGCATTTCCTTTCAACTACAACTCTGTTCAATGCACCTGTTTGCTTTGGATAATAATAGGTTGCTTTTTTTTTTTTAACAGTTTTTTTTTCTTTTAATGTAGACCATTTAAATAGAAAATTAACATGTGTCAACTTAGTGCTTGGGAAAGTGAATGTTTAGCCAACCTCACCCACGTACAAAGGCCATCCACTAAGGCCTGTCTTCACATGCACACCCCCAGCTACTCTGAGTCTGCTCCAGGACAGCTCTGGTAGCTGGGATCCTGACTATGGTCAAGTGTTCTTTCTCGACAGGTGGGAAATTCTCAGCATTCAGAGGTAACATTGGGTGAGCATCATAAGCCCTATTCCTCTCCACCCAGAAAAAGCTGAATTTAGAAGTCAAATCTGGGTTCATATCCTGTTTCTCCTTCCTGTGTGACCTCAAGGGAGTCACTTCATCTCTCTCTGGGTCTGTTTCGCCCACTGCAAAAATAAGGTGATTGGATTAGATTGTCTCAAAGGTCCTTTCTAGAGCTAGATCTATGAATGCCTTCTACTCCTCTACCTGGTATCTGAGTTCCCAGCAGTCATAGCTCCAGAGAGTTAACTCTGTGATAGTTCTACCACTGAATTAACTTTAGAAATGTTGGTTATCCCTACATTTCAGAGCTCAAAAAATAACGGAGAAAATAAAGCAGGCCATTAGTTCTTTTTGGGGCAGATTGTAGGAGAGTACTTTGTAAATGTTCCATGTCCTCATTATGTATCATTGCATGTATGTTAGGGTAATTTTCTTTGTGTATTGTCCTACCCTCCCCACTTCCATCCCAATCCCTTCTGTCCTGAATACACTATAAAGGAAGGGATATATTTTTTCTGGTTCATAGCTAATACAGTGCCATGAATAAACTCAAATTCTCCAATCCATCTGTAATCTCCTAAATTTAGATGTTCCCTCCAATTTTGCAGAATATCATGCTTTGCTATGATCTCCCACAATTTGGCCACACAGATTACCTCCCATCCACACATAAAAATCATTCACTTCTCTTTCTTGTCCTGACACCCTCAGATTTCCACCTTTACCCATAAGTCTTCTCACCCTGAGGATAACTCTACCTTTCTCCAATTGTTGACTTCTTCCCCAAGACCATAATTTTTTCAATAAGTAGATTCTTATTAGTATCTTTTAAAATTTTCTCTTAATATTCCTCCAAAGGGCCATGCCATAAAACAAATAATAATGAATATTTTTAAAATAAAGAAAGATAAATTCTGCGAAAGCAATCAATACACCAGAAAATTTGAAAATATATGCAGTGTACTCTCACCCACGGATCTCCCACTTTTGCAAAAGGAGAATAGTGGGGACATCTTCTAGATCATCTTTGACATCTTGCTTGTTCTTTGTGATTTTTACAATACTCATTTTTGCTTGTTTTGTGATTTGTTCTTTCTATTCATGTAACTGTACTCATACATAATATTTTCTTGACTCTGTTTACTCTGCATCAGATTATGTAAATCTTTGTTATTATTAATATATTTTATATTAATAATTTTCTTTGTTTCTTACAGCACAGTAATACTCTGTTACATTCATGTAGCACAATTTGTTTAGTCATTCTCCAGTCAATAGGTTTCTACCTTGTGTTTAAATCTTTGTTACCTCAAAAAGTACTGCTCTAAATATTTTGATGACAATGGGGGCTTTTTTCTTTTCAATGAATTTCTGAGGTATACCTGATGTGGTGCAGCTATTATCAGGAATGATGTGTATTCTAACCAGTCCATCCTGTTTCTATTGTTAGGAATGATGCAAACTCTAACCATGGTCAAATTTATTACACAGAGAACTATTATCTTGTCAGTATGATTAAAGCTTGCTCAAACCATCAAATCAGTAAGGGACCCTTCTTTTCTCTGACCAGTCACACTAGAGATACTCTTGCCTTACAAGTAATCTTTGTGACCAAAGCAATTTCATCACCTTGTATTAGCATATCTCATTTTCTGTGTTCCCATCATACAATTGCTGACTTAGACGTAATAAACATGTGAGTTTGTTCTCAACTAAAACCCTCCTTAACTTCTCCCTAACTCTCTAGATCCTGTTTTTACTTCCCCTCTCCCTCTTCACCATTGAACTCTTTCAATTATAGCTCACTGTTGGATTATTTTGATCTGCCCAATTATGCCCTTTTTATGAAATAAAATGATTCCTTGTGGCTATGAGAACCCTTTGTGAGTTTTTCACATCCCAAACCACTCTCCCAGAACCTAATGCTTCATCATACCTATCTGGGTCATACATATCCAGTTGGATCAAATGGTATGGAGAATTTAGTCACTTTATTTGTGTGATTCCAAATGGATTTCCAAAACTATTAGACTGATTCACAACCTAACCAATAAGCTTCAGTGTACCTATCTTTCTACAATCTCTCCCACACTATTATCCTCTTTGATGATTTCCAGATTATAATGTGAAAACTTGGGATTGTTTTGGTTTTCATTTCTCTTATTATTTATGCTGATTTTTTTCTACTAGCTCTGTTCCTGACTCTTAGAACTTTGCCTTCTGCCGTCCCAAATTTTTTTTAGTATTATTTTCTTTCATTAGAATGGAAGCTTCTTGAGGGCAAGGGTTCATTTTTGTTTGTTTGCATTTGCATTCCCAGTTATTAATACAATATCTGAAACATAATAAGTTTTAAATAAATGTTCTGTTTGTCTTTCTGCCTGATAGTCTGTCATTTTATCTATCTCTTTCTTCATTAGCATCATCTATCAATCTAAGATTCTTTGAAATATGTAATATTAACAAAGGGGTTTTTCCCCTCTCCCTCAAGAGGGAGAGAAAATTTGTTGCTAGTTAGTTGCTTTTTCAGTTGTATTTGACTGGGGTTTTCTTGGTAGAGATACTAGAATGGTTTGCCATTTCCTACTCCAGTTCATTTTACAGATTAGGAAACTGAGGCAAACAGGATTAAGTGACTTGCCCAGAGTCACACAGTTAGGAAGATTCAATTTGAACTCAGGAAGATGTGTTACAGCATTCTATCCACTGTATCATATAGCTGCAATAAATATATTTTTGTTAAATGAAAAAAGTAATTTAAAAAGAAAGATAGAGCAATAGAAAGAACACTGCTCAATGACCCTTTGTAAACATTGGGCAACCACAGGAAGCTTGTGCTGTCCCCTCAGTTGTTAGTGTGAGAAATGGATGGGCATTTTGTGTTTCCATAGTCATGAAAATTAAACTAGAGAAATGAAATTTAAATTAGAAAATTGAAACCCACAAGAATATTAAAGAATAATCAAGGGTGGACGTTAGCTATCTTCCCCCCAAAAGAATGTAAGCTCCTTTGGGACTGGGATTGCCTTTTGTAATAGGGGCTGGTGGCCTGAGAGTTGAAAAGAATCTTTTGTTCTTTACCCTTACCCCTCCTCTGTTACCTTCCCCCTTCCAGAATGGAAACTCTTTTGGGGCAGAGACTAGCTACGTAATAGGAGGTTCTTCAGTAACTTCTGTAACATCCAATTAATGGGGAATCAGTGGAGGGACTTGTGCTTTAGGATAGGAAATAAAATGCTTCCTTTGGAGTTTCAAAGATGTGTTTACTCACCTAGGCACCCATTCTTTTCTGCATTCATCAGTGAGTCAGTGGAGTTCTTGGTAAGATATTTTGTCTCTTATATTAGGGAGGGTTATTGCATAGTAATGTTATAGATCTTAAGCTGGAAGGTGTTGAATAAGCCTTTGAAAGATGATATAAAGGTGAGGTAATATTATTAAAATACCAATCCCCTATACTCTGGTCCTGGAAGAATTTCTTTTCTCCAGGCTAAATATTCCTGGGACCTTCAAAAGGGTCTTTGATTCTGGAGAGCTCTGCTTAACTTTTTCTTTATCATTCATATGCTGCCCCAGGCTTTAATTTAGCTTCAGCCTGTCTGTTGTGCCCCTTTCTTTTGTTCATTGCTTTCATAGGCTTGGCAAACATTTATTAAGCACCTTCTGTGTGCAGAGTTTGATTCTGGCTGCTGGAGAGTATATATGTGTACATACATACTGTCTGTTTTCTGAGTCCTGGACCTTGAGATCGGAGGACCTGAACTCCAATGTGATTTCAGACATTTAATAGCTGTGTGATTCTGCAAAAGTCATTTTATCTTTTTCTTCTTCAGGTTCCTCATCTGTAAAATGAAGATAATAATAGCATCTATCTCCTAGAGCGTTATGAGGATCAAATGAAATCATATTTATAATGCAACTTAGCCCAGTAGCTGGCACATAGTAGGCACTTAACAAATGATAATTCTCTTTCCTTCTTCCCTCCCTCCCATTCTCATGTAGTTGACTGTCCATTAAAGAGCCAGCTGGTCGTTTCCTTAATATTCTTCCCTGAATATAGCTGTTATTCATTTTGATGTGAACGCCAATGTTGCCAGCAAGTGCACCCTGTTCCCATTGTCGACCTAATTTTACACAAATAGGAGGCCATATTCCCAGAACTGTTATCTTCTCAGCATGACCAAGGCTTGCCCAATCCACCAAATCAGTAAGTTCCCACAGATAGGGGCCTCTTCCTTCCCCTGAGCAGGTACATTAGAGCATTCTCTTGCCTGACAGGGAACATCTGTGACCAAAGCACCCTTATTATCCTGCATTAGCCTATCCCTGTTCTTGTATTCCCTTCATGCGTTGCTGACATAAACATAATGCTCATGAGAGTTCATTCTCACCTAGGACCTTCCCTATCTCGCTAGACCCTGCCCTCTCTTCCCTTATCTCTCTAGGTCTCCAACCTTTAAGTAGTTTCTTTATTCACAGCCCCTGCCAGGTAACCTTGATTAGCCCATGTGTTCTTCAGAAATAAAATGTGTCTTTATGGCTACAATGCCATTGTAAGTTTTTCACATTTAGAACCTCTCTTTCCAAACCTTATACATCATCAGTTTCAGTGTCTGAAACTTTGTGAAAAGGATACTGGAGTATTTTGCCATTTCCATCTCCATCTTATTTACAGCTAAGGAAAATGAGGCAAATAGGGTAAGTGACTTGCCCAGCTAGAAAGTGTCTGAGGCTAGATTTGAACTCAGGGAGATGAATCTTCCCAGTCCAGGTTCTGTGCTCCATGCACTATGATGCCACCTAGCTGCTCCTTTAAATGCAGTAATTGAACACATATTCCCTTCCTGTTTAATCTATTGAGGGTAGAGGAGGACATGTCCATAAGCTCCCTAGTTTATAAAGTAAGCAATAGGGAGCAGAATTAGGTAACAGAAGTGGGGAAAAAAATACTTGCATCATGAATCTCTTAGGTGAGGAAAATGTCTTGCAGCCTTAGAGAACTTAACTGTGGAATCGGAAGACGGGTTAAAATTATAGTTCAGCTACTTACTAAGAGTATGACACTGGGAAAATCACTTCATCTATAACAATCACGGGTTGGACTAGAAAGCCTCTTAGATCTCTTCAGGTTCAGAGTCTCAGTTTCCTCATCTGTAAAATGGGCATAATAGTTCCTTCCATTTTTCTTCCTTTCCCATCCCACCCCAGAGTTGCCAAATATAAGCAACATCCATTGCAAGTCTAAAAGTGCAAGGGAAAAATGCAACCCATTGTTATTATTTTTGTGGCAATTGATGGTCAGATTAACTCTTTCTCTTACCACTCTCTGGCTGGAATTTTATAATTCTGAGGCATGAGATGCTATGTAGTCCTGAAAGACTGAGCATAATGGGAAACTCATAATGGGAAACTCACTCATTTCCCATTATGAAAAGGGTGCTTTTGGTCCCTTGAGTCTCATATCTGTGGGATTTGGGGTAAGTCATTTCTCTCCGGACCTTAGTTTCCCTCTCTGTAAAAATGAGTGGGTTAGACTAGATGTCCTCTAAGACCCTTTCAAACACTTAGGGCTGTATTCTTCTGATCCCAAGGAGAAAGATGAAGTCAGGAGGTGGGGGAGGGCCAAGAAAAGGAGGCAGGATGAAACTCAAAATAGAC
This sequence comes from Sarcophilus harrisii, assembly GCF_902635505.1. Lineage (NCBI taxonomy): Eukaryota > Metazoa > Chordata > Mammalia > Dasyuromorphia > Dasyuridae > Sarcophilus > Sarcophilus harrisii. The sequence goes on from NC_045430.1 coordinate 16,471,758, forward strand.
TTGAGACCTTCTAGTAAGAAACATCCTTGAATTCATCATAGACTGTGGGAATCTTAGCTTTAACTATCTGAATATGACTTTCGTTGCTAACTGTGTATAATTCTGATGAATAAAAAGCTTTTATCTTTCCCAGCAAGCCTGGAGACTCAGAAGACTCATCTTGTATGCCGCTATTCTAATTCTATTTGAATTAGAAAAAATGTATGTAGTTCTAGCTTATGAAATCCCTGAAGGTATATTTTCTTTCATTCTTTCTCCTGCTCATTCCCTCTGTCTCCAAAGTTTGGATTGCAGTTATCAAACCATGTTTGGCATTTACCCATCTCTAGGCATTTTTTCTTCCCCCCTAAGGAACTCCAGCTATGAATAGCTCTGATTATGCTCATTCTTACAGGTTGTTGTCATTAAAAAACGAGAGTGAATCATAAATGATGTATCTTACTAAAGTTAAAAACAACAGAAATAACTCCCAAATGAGCAGTGAATCAGAGAAGGGCCAGTTGAATCGTCCCTGCTATGCAGAGTGGAGGAAATGAAGAAAAGAGCATTGATTTATACTTACATGGATGTGGATAAAAATTAGAGCCACAGATCCTGCCTGATATGTAGCCCATTAAGAGAAAATTAAAGAAGGAAGTAGTGAAATGGAATAAGTACTTGATTTGGGATCAAAGGACATGAGTTCAAATTTAAACATTGCCCCTTAAAGCCTGGGTGATCCTATGATTATATGGCAACTCACTTAAATTCAACCATCATTTATTAAGTGTCTGTTCCTGTCCTTGGTGCTAGGGATATAAAGGGAAAAAAGGAAATGATTTTTGCATTCAAGAAGCTTCTATTCTAGGATAAATGGACCAAATGCTATATTGGTTCCTAGGATGTATTTGAAGAATGAGAGAAAGGCACTAAGTATATTAAGTAGCTCTTTTATGAAAGATTCATGGAAAGACATGGGCAAGAAGTACACATATCAATGATGACCAAAATCAATGAGTTCACTGACCCATTTAAGCCTTTAGATCCCAAGGCTACCATTCTTTAACTGAAATGCATTGTACAACTTCAGAAAGAGACCATTGGATCCAAATCTAATTTAGGGTTCATCTAGTCCAATTTCTCTTATTTCAAAGATAGGAAAACTGAGACTCAAGTAACTTGAGTGATTTTCTCATGATCCCATAAGGTGCCATAATATAAAATGAGCAATATTTATATTATGTATGTAAACCCTACATCAGAGAGTAGATTTAAACTTTGTTCTTCTGACTCTAGAGTCAGGCTTATTTCCATTGTTGCAGCTCCCTCTTTTCCCATGATACATGATTTATAAATCACTATAGGTAACAAGCTACTATATACTTATATCCAACATGCATAGTTAATACTGGCAGAGTGGGTAAGAGTGCTGGTCTTGGATTCAGACAGATCTGAATTCATTCATATGGTTTTGGACAATTCACTCAACTGATTTCAGGTTCAGTCTCTTCATCTGTTAAATGGGCATATTGATAACTCCTACTTCACCAGGTCATAGTGAGGCTCAAATGAGATAATAAGTCAAAAGAGTTACATAAATTTTGTAGATTGGTATGGGTTTCTTTTATCCTGCAACTTTATCAAAATTGTTCATTGTTTTAACTAGTTTTTTAGTTGATTCTCTAAGTATACTATCATGTCATCTGCAAAGAAAGAGAGTTTTGTTCTCTCATTGCGGGTATTTATTCCTTAAATTTCATTTCCTTGTCTTATCACTATAGCTAGCCTTTTTTTTTTTAAAGTTCTGTAGTAGATATTTATTCCCTACATGCAAATGAAATATTTTATAGCTAGCCATAATAGTGGTGTTAATGGGCATCCTTGTTTCACCCCTGATATTAGTGGGAAGGCTTCAAGCTTATCTCCCTTCCAGATAATGCTCATGACCATCTTATTTCAAGGGCAAAGTTCAGATTTTCAATTCCAATGACATTTTGATTTCAAAGTTACTGAATGAATCTCCTAATTCCATAAGCATTCATCATGGATCTCTGGAGAAAGTACCAAGTCGGAAAAAATAGATTTGGGCCCTGGCTCCATCACTTATTGAGCTGGTTGACTTAGTATAAGCCATTTCTCTTTGAAGAATAACAATCCTTTCTTATGATGATTTTGGAAGATTAATAAAAGGGGCTGATTCAATAGTTAAATGTTATTTTCCTTTCCTTTCAACAAATTTGTCTACTTATTGTTTCTACTACATAAATTACATTTCTTATCTCCATATCTTAGTGTAGGCTATTACCTGGAATTCTTTCTCTCCTCACCTCCTTACTATTTGTGTAACTTTAGACATATCACTTTACTTTCATGGATTTTAATATCTTCATTTATAAAATCATTGTGTCCAACTCTTCATGACCCCCTTTGGAGTTTTCTTGGCAAAAATACTGGAATAGTTTTTCAGTTCCTTCTGAAGCTCATTTTACAGGTAAGGAAACTGCGCCAAGCAGGGTTACGTGACTTGCTGAGGTTCACAGGGCTAGTAAATATCTGAGGTCAGATTTGAACTCAGGGAGATGAGTTTTTCTGATTCCAGGATTATCCATCCATCTACTGTGATATGTGGCTTTTCTTGATAAAATTAAGGGTTTGTAATAACCATTGGTTTAGAGGAGAGCCAGAATAGAATATAAAGGCCTATCAGATTAGCTTCATTTTACAATGAGGAAACTGAGACACAGAGAAATAAACTCAGTGCCCAATACAGTACTAAAAGATGGGTGTCTCCAAGGAATCCCTTGCTTTCTTCAAAGCACCACCTCATTAGGAAGCCTGTTCTGTTCAGCTCAGTAACTAATCAATCACTCATGCCTTTTTCCTTGCAAATTTCTTTGTCTTGACTCTGTAAATAATTTGTATTTAATTTTCTGTATATGTGTTATTTATTGCCAATAGAAAATAATGTCCTTGAGGGCAAGGACTTTATTAATTATTTTCCTAGTGTTTCTTAGTAAAATGCCTGGCACACAGTAGGTGTTTGACAGAGCCTTTTTGAATGATGGAAAGAGCATAGCTTTAGAATTAGAAAGCTCCTCAGAGACCCTCTAATTCAACTTACTGGATTTTCAGATGAGGAAACTGAGACTCAAGGAAGATAAATGATTTATTTAAAGCCACATAGGCAGTACACGTCAGGAGTTGGATTTGAACTATAATCCTCTCACTTCTAGTCGATGTTCTTTCCCTTGTACCATGGTGAATAAATGAAGTTCCTGAGATGTACTAGACACTGTGCTAGGGCCTGAATAATACATGTGAAAGCCAGCTGTAAGCTGTAAAACCCAGTAAAATGCAATCTATTGTTATTCTGGGTCATGAGTTTGCCCTTTGCTACAGTGTTCACCCCCTTCCTATTGTGATTGCACATTTCCTTCTGAATATGCCAGAAAAATGCTTCCCCTCCTATTAGCATCTATATACACTCCTGGCCCTTGGTCCAAGCTCCCTGCTGCTCTTTCCTCCTATTCTCCCCCTACCCCATGGCAGCCGTAATAAGTACAGCTCTGCCATGCCCACCTGGCATCATGATTCACAAGAGCCTCAAGTCACCCCTCGTTTTGTCCTAGCACTCAGGAGCAGGTGAGGGCTTCTCCTCTGGTGAGTTTATTCTGCCTGTAACACGAACCTCGGAACACATGTTGGACATTATAACTACATTAACGCAGCAGCAGGATCGGCTGTAGATGCCTTATAGGAACGAGCCTGCCGACGGTGGTCCGACTCCCGGGGACAGACCATCAATCTGTCTCCTACATGTTTGTATGGGGCTGCTGAAGAGCAGCTACTTCAAGGTCACTGGGAACAGGATTCGAGGTGGATGGGACAAGGAAAACCACTGGCACGCTGCATCCTCCCACTGAATAATTTCAACCCTCTTGCACTCAGCAACTGGCAGAGTAGCTCTTTGGGAGCCAAATGAATGGGATGGTGTTTTTTACCTGTTCCTCTTCCTCCTGTTCCTCTGGCCTCAGGTGGAGTTGCCACTGAGCAGGGATATGGCTAGAAGACCAGGAGGGGCCAAGATCATTTTCCCCTGGGCAGTCAATGTTTGAGCTCGTGGGACTTATTTCCTCGACGTGTATTTTGTTTTTTCAGAATGGGGAGAAAGAGAGAATACTAACACCTGTGTCTGAATGAAAGCATTGAACTCATGAATAAGAGGAGGATAAGTGATACCGTGGATAGAGAGCTGGATCTGGAGTCAAGAAGACTCCTTTTCCTGACTCTGGGCAAGACATTTAACCATGTTAGTCTCAGTTTTCTCACCTGTAAAATGAACTTGGGAAGGAAATGCCAAATTACTCCAGCATATTTGCCATGGAAACCTCAAATAGGGTCACAATAAGAATAAACAACAACAAATGGCTTGTGAATATTTACTTTTTCCTCCCCTGTGGATAGAACACTTGGAATCAGAAAGACATGGATCAAAATACTCCCTTTGTAATTTGCTAAATATGTGACCTTAATATTACTGCATTGTTGCTGGAGTTGTGAACTGATCCAAACATTCTGAGGAGCAAACTGCACCCAAAGGTTTATAAAATTTTGAACCAGAAGTCTCATTACTAGGTCTGTATACCAAAGAGATAATAAAAGAGGGAAAAGGACTCATATGTGTAAAAAATGTTTGTAGCAGCTTTTTTTTTTTGTAGTGGCAAGGAATTGAAAAATGAGCTTCAGCTGAATAAATTATGGTATATGAAAGTAATAAAATATTATTGTTCTGTAAGAAATGATGAGCAAGCTGATTTCAGAAAAGCCTTCACAGAATCAGGAGAACATCGTACACAGTAACAACAAGATTATGTGATGGTCATCTGTGATAGACTTAGCTCTTTTCAACAGTACAATGACCCAAGACAATTCAAACAGACTTGGGAAAATGCCATCTACATTCAGGGAGAACCATGGAGACTGAATGTGGATCGAAGCATACTATTTTCACCTTTTTTGCTTGCTTTTTCTTTCTCACGATTTTTTCCCTTTTATTCTGATTTTTCTTGCACAACATGACTAATATGGAAATATGTTAAAAATGATTATACATGGATAACCTGTATCAGATTGCATTCTGTCTCAGGGAAAGAAGGAGGTAAGGGAGGAATACAAAATCTTACAAAAGTGAATGTTAAGTACTATCTTTACATGTATTTGGAGAAAATAAAATACTATCAAGGGAAAAAAACCAAAATGAGTGCGTGACCCTGGCTATAAGATCACAGATTTGGAGTCAGAAGTGATCATAATGTTTATGAAGCTTAAATTGTCCTTTTTGCAGATGAGAAAGAGGTTAATTGACTTGCTCAAAGTCACATAGACAGAGCCTAGAGTCTTGGTTTCCTTGCAGTTACTTTTGGTTTTGCCTAGTGTGGACAAAGCAGAACAAAGCTAATTTTTCTCCCACAGAATATTCCTTCAATGCTGGAAGGTAGCTTTCTTGTTTCTTCTGAGTCTTCTCTTTTCCAATACAAACATTTCCAAAGTATTAGTCACAGACTCAAAACCTGCCTCTTTCCCTCTTTATGCCTCAGTTTTTTTCCCTGTAAGAGGAGAGGAGTGGATTACATGACCTTAAAGGCAACTTTCCACTTTAGTTCACTAGTCCTAGATGTTTTGCTATAATATCTATATTGTATCTTTTCTACAACTCTCCAAGGTATAGGTTGTTGTTGTTGTTTTGTTTTTACCAGTATATTTGCCAGATAAACTCATGCCTTTTTCTTTTCTATGGAACAAAGCAATGATACCCACAGGAAGGACTCTCAGTTTCTGAGAAATAGAACCTCTGAGGGATGAATCTTTGAGGATTTAACTTCAACTGGAAACATTTAATATTGTGGGAAGAGAGTTAAATTTAAAATGATAATATTCACTTTCCAAATTGCTCCAGCTAGAGGGATAATGGAAAGGAAGCACTCATCAGGGGAGAATTCCATTTGTACTACCTCTCCATCCCTGGCCTCCCTAGGAGAACATCTCTGCATCCTTATGCTCAGAAAGATTTCCACTGTTATCCCCAAGGTCAGATGGAGAGCAGAAATGGACCATGGAGCAGGAAGTCATTTGCTAGATATGGCACTTTGCATCATCTGGAAGATTTTCTGGATGTTCTCATGAGTAAAGAGCAGTCTTCTCTGAGAATGGCAATGAGAGAGCCTCCTTCAGGAGGATTTTTTGAGGAGGCATTGATAGATTGAATAGTACTACCCAGAGCTAAAGGGCAGATGGAATGCTTAAGAGAAACTTAGGATATAGTGATCTAAAGGTTCTTTTTCTTTCCTCTTTTCTTTCCTCCTTTCTTTCCTCCTTTCTTTCTTCCTTTCCTTCCTTCCTTCCTTCCTTCCTTCCTCCTTCCTTCCTTCTTTCCTTCCTTCCTTCCTTCCTTTCTTTCTTTCTTTCTTCCTTCCTTCCTTCCTTCCTCCCACCCACTGTCTGTCTGTCTATCTATTTGTCTATCTATCCATTTACCTCCATATGACCTTGGTTCTCTTTCTATCTCTCTCTTTCTTTCTTTCTCTCTCTCTTTCTTTCTCTCTCTTTTTCTTTCTTCTTTCTTTCTTTCTTTCTTTCTTTCTTTCTTTCTTTCTTTCTTTCTTTCTTTCTTTCTTTCTTTCTTTCTTCCTTCCTTCCTTCCTCCCACCCACTGTCTGTCTGTCTATCTGTCTGTCTGTCTATCTATTTGTCTATCTATCCATTTACCTCCATATGACCTTGGTTAAGTTCTTTACTCTGATTCTTTGTGTGTGTGTGTGTGAGTGACAGACAGAGAGAGAGACAGAGAGACAAACTGACTGACTTTGGGAAAGTCACTTAATTGCCCAGTGCCTCAGTTTCCCCATCTGTAAAATGAAAGAGTTGGATTAGATGATCCCTAAAGTCCCTTCTATCTCTAGATCTTCTTCCATATTCTAGTGTCTTCCCCACTAAGGTTGCTTTTTATATATCTTATAAACTGATTTAGGTATATATGCCATTGATTCAATGGTATAAGTTGATTCAAGTTAGGGGCCTGTTTTTACCTTTTCTATGTATATCAGTGGTTTAATACAGTGACTGACACATAGTAAATGTTTAGTATAAGCTTATTAATTGGTTGTTAATTCACCAATAATTCTGTAGTTGTTGATTCATCATTGACCCTTTGATTCTAAGATCTATGATTCCAAATGATAAAGCCAAGTTTTAAACTCAGATCACTTTGTACCAAGTCCTGAACAAGGGTAAGTTGGGTGATAGAGACACCCTCAGATACACTACTGTGTTTTTTCTTCTTCAGATTCAATATGTTTCCTAGAGAATACATCCTTGACCAATACCATATGTTTCTGCTGAGCCAATTTCCTGATAGCCTCCTCTACATAATTTATTTATATTCATCAATGCCTCCCTGCTCCTCTGGCTTAGTTTACTGGTCCCATCCACTTTAGTTAACTCTTGTCCTTCACTTTCTTTTGGATTCTGCTCAAGACTCACCACCTCTAGGAGGCCATCCCTTTATCCTTTCCACCCTTTTCCCCTTAGTTCAGATTTAATATATACATTTGAATTTGTTGGCATATTGTTTTGTGAAATCTTTTTTTAAAATTTGTTTGATCTTGCTGTTCAGACTGCTCAAGGTCAGGTACTCTGTACCTATGTATTCTGAATCCATCCAGACTCCTAGAAAATTCTTTTGCATCCACTGGAATTTCTGTCAATGTTATTGACTGATGATCTGACACATTATTTTTTTGTTGTTGTTGATGTTGTTTCACTAAATAGCTCTTTACTTGGTCCTGAAGGCCCCTGTTCTGCCCGTCCCTCTGGATCCAAGAAACTTTTTCAGTCTTTCAAAAATGACTGATAGAAAGCCAAGAGAAAAATTAATTAGCTAAGGGATGTGTGTATGTTAAAAAATGCTCTATAGTTTGTTAGGAGTTCTTATAAAGATATCCTCTTGAGAACGTAAATTACCATAAATACCAAGGTATTAGAACACCAGGGAGACATAAAAACAAGACAAACTGAGAATCAGCAAAAAAAAATCATTGGCAATCTCAGACACGTTTCTTTCCTGTGAGAAGAGAGTAGGCCTGGGTTGGTTTTATCTACCAACTTTTCTGTCTCCCACTCAGACTCCCTTGCCAATCATCTAAAGTGAAAAAGATTTCTAAGGATGGTCAAAGTTAGGTCTACCCTTTGCTCATCCCATGGATGGATGGCACTACTCTACCCAGCCTCTGGCAACAGTATGGAGACATTGGAAGGGAAGAGTTGACTCTATATTTGGTCCTGTATCTTTTCTCCTGGAGCAAGGCTAGGGAACAGAGTGGACAGAGCACTGATTTTAGAATCAAAAAAGAAGCAATTTTGAATCCAGAATCATAGTCCTACTATCTCTGTGACTCTGGGCAAGTAACTTAAGGTCTAAGATTCTTAATTTGTAAAATGAGGCTATTGTAAGATCATTTTTCAATGGGTTATGATGAGGATCAGATGAAATAAAGACTGAGAAACACCTTCCAAACCCCAAAGCTGTAAATATCAGCAATTATTATTTTGATGGAACCCACTTAAATGCTATACTTTGATAGACCTGTGGATTTATTGATGAAGAGAATCCCTTCCATGATATACGTTGCAACTCATTCATGCCTTCTCAGTCTGTCTAACTCTTGTCCATGTTATCCCATAACTCCTCCACAAGGAGTTCATTTAATACACTGAGAGCCTTTCTTTTGATTTCTAGATCAATTATGGTGTGTGGATACCAATGGAGGTCACAGGCTGCCCATCAAATATCCCTTGCTTTCTCTATGCAACTGTACAATACTTGAGAAGAGAGAAAGGAAAATCTAAATCTTGTGGAGAGAAAAATCCAGAAGCTTCAGGAAGGTTAGTAGGTCTTACACAGAAAGGGAAGAAGGACCTGAGATCTGAATTAAATTTGGGATGAATTCCTTAAGGTTGGGAAAAGCAAGGAGCGACTTAGGTTGTTGTGGCCAATTGACCATGGCAAAACCACTTATGTCCTTTTTAAAAATGGCAAATTGGTGGGAAAATTGAAGAACTATCAGAGAATCCCACATATAGCACGTCTCTGGTGCTTTTCTAGAAAATGGAATATTGGATTTGGAAGCTTGACTTGAATTCTGTTACATGCTTTGTAGCCATATAAGCATGGAGAAGCAGTTTGATCTCTCTCAGCCTTCCCCCTTGTCAAACCAGTATATCACGGTGTAACACAATGGAGAAAGCAATGAATTCTGAATCAGAAGATTTGGGTTCAAATTCCTGCTCTCCCACTTGCTACCAATATGTCAAGACTATCTCTATGTGCCTCAGTTTCCTCAATTGCAAAATTTGATTAAAAGAGGACACCTAACTTTTCTTTTAGCTTTAAATCATTAGTTTCTTAGACCCTCATTTCCTCCTTTGTAAAATAAATCAATTGGATTAGATGATATCCAAGTTGCATCCGCATATGCTCCTCTGAGGTTGGATCTTAAAAATATAAGAAGTGAGCTACTTGAGAGTCTGTTGGGGAAGTGTAGGGGAGACTCAGTGAGTCCTTGCTTTTACTCCGCCATCTTGGTTCAGTCTCCCCAACTCGAGAACCTTTTGTTTCTTTTCCTTTTGGCTTTCCTTTATATTCCTAGTGCTTGACACAGTGCCCGACACACAGTAAGCATTTAATAAATATTAGTTGACTGTCTGACTTTCTGGGTACTTTCTTCATAGCAATATTGTGATGATAATATTAAATGATGTCTATAAACCACTTTGCAAACCTTCAAGCATCCCATTATGGTAAAAAGATTAATGATTGTCTCTGGAGGTAAAAGACCTAGGTTCCAATCTCATATTTGATACTTAACACCTCTGTACCCTTGAGCAGATGATGTCCTTTCTACAAACTCTGAATTCCTTATTTATAAAATGAATGGTTTGGGCATCTGAAGTCCCTTTTCACACTAGCCTTAGGATCCTCCAATCCTGAGTTACTTCTTCTCCTTATGTATGTCTGCCTCTCTCTCTCTCCTCCTCCTCCTCCTCCTCCTCTTCCTGCTCCCTCTTTTTCCTCCTCCTCCTTCTCCTCCTCCTTGATGTAGTTGAGCTAGATCGACATTGAGTCCTCTTTTGGTCCTCAATTTGTGATCCTCCTATTAATTCTTATTAATATTAATCTCTCCCACATAGATAGCTGTAACTCTCTAGTTGGTTACAAGTTTTAATACAAGACATTTCTGAGGGAGAAAGTTGAAGTCCAGGGAAATTGCTTCTAGAGCTAGTCCACATGCTGCTCTCTTGGATTGAGACTGGGGCCGGCCTTGGAAAAGATGAGCCAAGTGGTTTGTCTATGTGATATATGGTAAGTGCTGTTAAGTACGGGCCGCAAGGTTGCCTGGATGAGGTTGAAGGATCATGTGTACTTACTAAAATCCAGGCCAGTTTACAGTTTTTATTAGGCACAAGCCTAGTGAGTGTTCAGAGTGTTCACTAGGGATGGAAAGAGCATTTTGCTTCGTAAATCCAGGGGCAGGAGCTATCAACCTCTGCTTGCCCAAGTAACCTCCGCTTGGCACTGTTTGCAGTGAATCTAGAATGAAAGAGTTCCCTTTGGCTTTACCCCTCTGCACAGTCCACTTGCCCTCTTTCTGTCCCTGGACTCTAAGTCAACTTCAATTTCTACAGCTGGCAGCTGAGACATCTGCTGGGTTTTTCTACTGGGGTTCACCATCTAGTTGAGTCTTTCTGACATCCCAATAACAACAGAAATCTTAAAGGGAAAACCAGCTTTGATAAAAACAACTCCCAACAACAATAATGAAAACTCAGTAAATATGAGAGCTGGTGAGGACTCTGATGCTCTTCCACAGATATCTTGCTAATTTTTTTAGCTTCCTGTTGGCATCCTAGCTGCCACCTTTAGTCATCTTTGCTGTTGTCCTTGTTAGTCTAATTTCTTGGGCAGGTAAACTGTGGAAGAGACTTCTTTAGAATTATTTTAAAATTCTTATGATTATCACACATGTATTTCCTGTTCCTCTCACTTCCTTCCCTGACAACTAGGAAATTGTTGTTCTCTTGCAGAAAATATGTAAAGCCAAACAAAAGAAGTCCCTATATTGTTTATGTCCAAAGGGCGCCTCATTCTTTATATTTTATCTATCATCTTTCTATCAGTACTAGTAAGTAGTAAGTAAAAAAGTAAATAGAATTCTTCTTCATTAATCCTATGAAATTATGAAAGATCAGAATTCTTAAATGCTTTGAATTTTTTTATCTTTAGAATAATATAAATTGTTCTGATTCTATTCACTTTACATCATCAGTTGATGGATGTAGTCTTTTATTTTTCTGGAAGTGCTTCATTTCTTGCCTCATAATAGTGTGTATTTATAATTGTAACTCTGTATTGTCAGTGCTCCATTGCATGGGAAGGAGCAGAGAATAAGTCACAGCTCTCATGTTTTATATTGATCCCATCCACAAAGCTTCATAATGTATGAATGTAGATAGAAAAAGACCCAAGATTGAGGAAAGAGATCCACTCAGGGCCAGATGTGGCAGAAGATATGGTAGTAAGACAGAGGGATTCAGAGGAGAGGAAATGTTGGCTGTACTGATAAATACATGATTCTGCTACTCCATCAGATGATGGACATGGAATGAGGGATGAATAAGGTCATCCTATACAACTCAGGCTCTGAAGCATCTTGTACATGTCTGAGGTCAGATTTAAACTCAGTTATTTCTGATTCCAGATGTGGCATTATCCATTGTATTTAGCTGTTGTTAGCAGTTAATGACAAAAAATGAGTGACAAGTAGTCCTTTGGAATCATCTTGACTGACTGCCTATATGACCTTTTTTCTAAAGGATGTTGTGATGGCAAACCTGAAAAATTGTATTTACATATAAGGTTCATGTATCTGGGAAGAGCTACCATCATCATCACCACATCCCAAGCCTACAGCTATGCTTTAAAGAAATGTAGGTGGGATGATCCTGAAGACAACAAACATCAAAAGTCTGAGATTCCCTTTGAATATCACTGAGTTTCTTTGAACCGCCCTAATTCCCTTATATATTAGTAAATATCATAACTTTCTGTCTTTATAACTTATCTGCCTACTTGACTGAAAGTTCTGTGAGGGCAGGGTCTGTATCTTATCTGAATTTTGTAAATTCCCCACTGTTTGTCAAACATAAGACTACATACACAGTAGCTACTTAAATAGTGTTTATTATTGGTATTGAGTAAATAATCTATACTCAATATATTTTATGGATTACTAACCAATAGTGCTTGGTGGCTGGAGCCTTTATAACCAAATTGCAAGTATTTGTTTCTTCCAAGATCAATCCATGGGGTTTTGGATATAAGGATTAATACTCCTGTTTCACTGAATGATGTTGACAACTATTAATGAGAGCAGACTTCAGATGATTCTGTCGATTTATAAGTGATAGTATTCTTTATAAGGTCCAGATTTTGTGGCAAGCATAGGGCATGATGGGAGGATTGTTTGGGGAAGAAATTGAGGCCGGTCTACATTACATAATTCTCATTTCTGATTCTCTAAGCCGAGTATTGTTTCCATCTGGGAGAAGCAAATCATTCTCAGTATATTACAGAGAACATCAACTTTTCATTTAGAAGACCTGGATTCAGATTTTGGATCTGATACTCACTTCCTATGGGAACAAGCCAAAATTCAAACACTTCAGTCTTGATAGACTCAGATTGAATGTAAATAGCAATCATTTCTGCTTTGGCAAGAAACCCTGAGGGTCTTTCCCTTCCAGATTTATTTATTTAGATTTTTTTTTTTTGACTAAGTGAAAGGGGAGATAATTTTTCTCAATTATATCTTAGTCTTAATCACTGAATGGGTGTGGCCTCAGTGAAACTGAGACCTATTGAAGACCTTAGCTTACTTCTCCAGTTGTCCTGATTTATATTTGGCCACTAAATCCAGATGGTGGTGGAGGGGAAAATGAGGCTGGTGACCCTGTACAACCTCCCCTCATTGACATCTGAGTCACTTGCGTGGTCATTACATCTCTCTGATGTCATGGTCCTCTTTGAGGATGAAGGACAAACAACAAAAAGAGTGAATTGTATTAGATAACCTTGAAGATTCTTTCCTCTCCTAAAACCCTACTCTGTTTGCTCACTGTGAGAATAAACTCCATGGAAAATTAACAAAGAATAGTGTCCCTTTTGGGTGATGGAAGGGATGTTTTAGAAGAGAAGGACTTATTCCCTCCAGCAACTTAGATATTTCCTTGGGGATGGAAAATGAAACCATCTTTCAGTTTCATTTTCTAGACATTACCAAGACCCACCATCCCAATTCTCTAAGGAACTATTTAATCTTAGATCTGTCCTTGTCATCTCCAGCTCTTGCTGCTTGTAGGAAGGTTCAAACTCAGTCAGTACTGGGCCTTCTATTTACTTCTAGCTGTCACTTAGTCCCCACCAATAATTACTTCTTGGAGAAGAAAAAGAGAGAGGGAGAGATAGAGAGATGGTTCCTCAGCCTGGTCTTATAAATGACAACTGTGTTGGCTTACTAGCTAGCTTGGGTAGGTGGGAAGGATGTTGATTATTACTCAGTCCTTTATATTGCCCTTTGACATAGGTATCTTAGCACCTTGTTTCAAATGTTAATAGAGAATAGCCTGTATTACTTGATCCCTTGAATTGTTTAATGACTACTCAGACAAGGAGGCTTGTTTCTAGTAAGGCAGAACTTTAATTTTTTTAGACCCCTGGGAACTATTTAAAATCAGAAAGGACTGTCTACATCAATAGTGTCAAAGTCAATTAGAAACAAAGGAACCCACAAATGCATTGTTGGTGGAGTTGTGAACTGATCTAATAATTCTGGAGAACATTTGGAACTATGATCAAAAGGCTACAAAACTGTGTATATCCTTTGACCCAGCTCTGTCACTTCTAGGTCTCTATTCCAAGCAAATCATAAAGGAGGGGGAAAGATCCACATGTGCAAAAATGATTGTAGTAGCTCTTTTTGTAGTGGCAAAAAATTGGAAAATGAATGCATGCCCATCAATCAGGAATGGTTGAATAAGTTGTAGCATATGAAGGTAATGGAATATTATTTTTCTATAAAAATGATGAACAAGCTGATTTTAGAAACACCTAGAAAGATTTATATGAACTGATGCTGAGGGAAACAAGCAGAATCAGGAATACATTGTATACATTAACAGCAAGATTGTGTGATGATCAGTTATGAAAGATCAGTAGTTCAGTGATCCAAAGCAATCCCAATAAACTTTGCATAGAAAATGCTGTCTGCATCCAGAAAAATAACTTTTTTTTCCACTTCTTTTTTTCTCTTTTCTCTCCCATGGTTTTTCCCTTTTGTTCTGATTTTTTTTTCTCTCCCAACATGATTCAAAAATTAATGTGTATTTAAAATTAATATGCAGGTGTAACCAGAATAAAATTTAACAATTAATAAAGGAAAAAAGAGAAACCCCTAATTGTATCCAAGGATCCTGGTGGTTTCACATCAACTTTTTTGTTGTTGCTCAGTTGATTCAATCATGTCTGAAATGATAGATGATAAATTTTTGCATCGTTAAACATGGTCCACAGCTATCTCTGGACTCTTCTTGGTCAACATACTGGAATTATTTTCCATATTCAGTGGATTAAAGCAAACGGATATCATGTTCTCTTATTTGTAAAAACAAATGGATTGGACTACGTAGTCTCTGAGCTCTTTTAACTCTAGATCCCTAACTCAATGTTTCTTAAGTGCCCAGGAATTATTAACCAATATAATTTATGTGATAAAGTAATGGAAAATGTATAACACATTGCTTTAAACTGCAAAAATTTACTACCTATTGAATGCCTAGAAATATACAATCACATGATCAGGATGATAGACCAGAAGCTCATGATCTCTCCTAATCCAATAGCTAACAAATGTCCGTAATACACAGAACAATTCTAAGATTTCCCAAACTAATCTTAATAATTAATTACATAAACCATCCCAGAATAAAATCATTAAAATAAATGTAACCATTTCAACTTAACATTGAAATGTACACACCCCATTTTAAGAATTTTTGAATAGATATTATGCCAAATAATCATTGTTTTCAAGTCATGCAAAAGCAATCTATTAATTAGTCAACAAGCATTTATTAAGTGCCTACTGTATACCAGCTACTGGGCTGGCATTTTAGATTGCAGGAGAGAAATGAAAGTCCCTGCCTTAGGCATTTTACATTCTAAAGGCATAAATGCCTCGCCTCATACACAAGTAGGTATACAAGGGACCTATATAAAGCAAACATAAGGTAATTTTTGGCTGAAAGTGAAAAGCTTTTAAACTATCAAGATTTAGCAGAAGAAATGTAAACAATCTACTTATTATCCTCATGATTCTATCTGTTAATGGAGTTGTTCTAAAGTTGCTTGTGTGAGTCAGAGAAGATAAGCTTAAATTCCAGAAATTTTACTAATTTTAAAGGGGATGCCTTTTCATCCATGTGGATAATAGTTCACTTAACATTAAATACAGAATAATAAGAGCAGGATGGTGGTTTGTCCCAGGACCATTTCTATCTGAACTCCACTGAGAATGATGAGAATCATTCCCATTTTAATTTTAATAACAGATTACTTTACCTGTCTGAAAGTTCTCCTCTGATGCCCCCTCTTAGCATAGAGGAAACTTTGAGTTCTTGGAGGCTGTGCTCTGATAGGATCCACCACCCTGGGAGTTCTTTGAACCCAGGCCAGTTGACAGTTGTGCTATGTATATGTCATCTGAGGACAGATATAGACAACTCATTGCTCTGGTTTTTCCCACTTTATTCAGGACTTTGATCAAGGTTATTTTAGCTACAATATATTTCATGGGGATTCCCCACCTCTGGGCCTTTGCCCTATCCTGTGTCTCATTCTTGGTATGTGCCCCCTTCTCATTACTGACTCACAGAATTTTTCCTGTATATATGGAACCTTTCCTGATCCCCCAGTCTCTAGGGAATGCCTTTTGTCCTAGCTACCAGATAAATTAAATTGTTGAAGTAAATGACGATTTAGAGTTTGCTAAATGCTTCCCTTATAGCATGTACCTGTTTCTAGAACAGATTCCCCATGAAGATGAACTCTGGGAGATAGGATTTTAGCCATCATGACAGAGAGGACCGTGGCTTAGGTTCTCAATCAGACCCATTGGATCAGTTTGTCACTATTGACTTCAAAAGAAGGAAGCTATCAATTAGTTTCCTTTGATGGGTGCAGTATGAAAATTTCCAGTATGAATATGTCTATACATCAATTTTTAAATGGAGAAGGCAGAATACTCAATATAGAGTTGGACTTGATGCCATCTAGTCTAAGTCCCTCATCTTCTAGATTGGAAACTGTCCTTGTCTAAGGTCACAAAGAAATCAAGAATCGGCAGTGAGTTTTGAGCTCAGTGCCCATGTTCTAGAGTCTTTTCACACTGCGATATGCCTCAAGGGCAGATGTAGATTGCTTTCCCAAATAAGAGTTTTTTTTTTGGTTAAATAACCTTAACCTTTCATTTTCTATTATACAGGAAGATGGCTAATCTGCTTATATTTATTTATTTATTTATTTTTGAGGGAGGGAGGTTCCAATTCAGTGACAAACGGTAAATAATAGAGAGACGATACTTCTCTCCAGACCTCAGTTTCTCCAACTGTAAATCAAGGGAACTGGAATTAGTGGTCCCTAACGTCCCCTCTGGATGTAATCTTCTAAGATTCTATAATCTGGGAAGGGCTAAAAGATTAAGAATGCTTTATCAAATCATTTCTACGTTTTCCTCTTTCCTTTCCTCTTCCTTCTTTTTATATTTTATTCCTTCTGGTTTTCGGTTATAGCATTTCTAACATTTGTTACTAATTCTTCTGAGATTTAGGCTAGACTAGCATTTTACTTTGGTATGATCAAAGTGAGGGGACCTTGTAGAAGGAGAAGTAGAGAGAAAAAAGAGAAGAGGAGATGACAGGGGAGGCATGGAAAAGAAAGAAAGAAAAGGAGAGAAGATAGAAGAGAACAGAAAAAAAGAAGCAAGGAAAAGAGAAGAGAAGAAGGGAGAAGGAGAGAAAAATATGACAAGAAGAGAATAGAATAGAGAAGACAGAAGAAAAAAGGGAGGGAAAAATCTCAGAAAAGGATAAAAGAAATGTCCCCATGGCAGAGAATGGACAATGGGACATTTGGGATAGGATCTAAACAAAAATAGCTGCATCTTAGAAACATATCTTAATCGAAAGAGGTTATGGGTCCAAAATTTTGTAGCACAAACTGGAGCATGGGTTAATTTTATATAACACTTTCTCCCCCATCTGTATTTTTTCCTCCTCTTTTAGCAATTTCTCCTTCCATGTAGGCATCAGGTCATAGACACTGCTCTCTTAGTTCAGGGAAGAAAACAATCCCATCACTGGATTCCCATTAAAGTATTAATGAGCCCAGAATCTAAACTTGAGCCTATTTCCTGATATGACTCTGTCACGGCTAGAAGCAGCCCTTTCTTGTACCTCCTTTCCTTTCTTGCATGTAAATAACATCTCTGCTGACTATGTCTGAATGTCAAGGGTATATAGTTAATATACCAAAACCTTACCACAGAAGGGAAGAAAAAGGTAGACACTTTATTGAAAACATTCATTCTCCCTGGATGTCTCCAGAAGTCCCTGAAAAGCCGCAGGTGCTGTTACATAAGATAGGAAGACTGGATGAAACTCTGGAGTGGATTCTTAATTAAGACAGGGTTTCTCCTTCAGCTGGAAAAGAGCTCGGTTGTTTTTTGGACATGGTAGCAAATTCATATCTCAACAACATCCAAAATGGGATTAAATTGTTCACCCCCTTTGACTCATACTATTATTGGGCACATGTTCAGAGCAGGTCAAGGCAGGTAGGGGGAGGAAAGGCCCACATATGCAATATATTTATAGAGATATTATTTTAAGTCAGCCATAAACTAGAAACAAAATGGGCTCCTATTGATTGGGGGAATGACTGCTCAATCAATGCTATATTGATGTCATGGAATATGCCAGAAATAAGTGATTAATTGGAAGAATTAAGGGAAACTTAAAAAGACTTGTAGGAACTAATATACAAAGTGAGCAGAACCAGCAGAACCAGTTGAATTTAAACCATGACCACTGTGATGAAAAAGAAAAACAACTTTGAAAGACACCATTATTCTGATCACTGTTGATGCTAAAAGTGTCATTTCAGAGGACTGATGGTGAGGTTCTCTCCCTCCTCTCTGTAAGAGAGGTGGTGGATTATGGCTGCAGAATGTTGCATACACTACCAAGCATGATGGATGTGTAAGATTGTTTTGATTTAACTGTTTTCCTTTATAATAAGAAAGATTTTCTGGATCTCTGAAGTCTCTTCTAGTTCTGTGATTCTATAATCTATTTCTGATTGCTGATATATTGAATAATGAGAGTTAGAGCTGCCTGAGACTTTAGCAACAATTTAATTTAATTGAGTTTGACATTTATTACATTCAAAAGGAAATAAGCTCTTGGAGGACAGAGATTGCTTTGCTTTTGTTTTTGCTTTACACAGCAAGTACCACATTGTAGATACTTAAGAAATGCTTGTTGATTGAAGGAATGACTCCATTCCTACTCCAGAGTTAATCTGGTGACATAGAGACTGGAATTTAGGCTGACCCAGAATCAGGGAAATCTGGGTTCAAATCCTATTTAGATGCTTACAGATTAGCCTTGGACAAACACTTTAACCATCTCAGCCTCCATTTCCTCATCTGTAAAAATGAAGATGACAATAATAGTATCCAATTTACAGTGTTTTTATGAGGATCAGGTGAGATAATATGTCTGAGATAAATATGATAGCATTAGATAAATGAGATCTAGTATTATTATATGTAATCAGTTATAAAAACAAAAGAAAAATATTTTCAAGAAGTTGACATTTTTCTGCATATAACATGTATCCAAATAAGTAAATATATGTGTATATAAATACACAATACACACAATACACACAACACACAATACACAAAAATAAATATATCTATACATACACACGTATACACACATATATGTGTGCATATATACACCCAGTGATCCAAAATGGATTTTTCAGAGAATGGTCTGAGAAAATATCCAGAAAAGAAGTAGAATACCTGAGATTTGAACCCAAATCCTTGACTCCAAACTGAACATGCTTTCTACTCTACCGTAATTACTCTTCCAATGCTCAAAGACATAGTTTCCTTTCTTTCTTTCTTTCTTTTTTTGAAGGGGGAACTGCTACTAGTGGTATTAATGGGCCACCAAATGGGGAGAATGGATTAAATGGAATCATTCCTTTTTATTTATAGAAAATTTCCATTTCTAAGGAATCTTTCCATTAAAAAAACTCTAGATTCTCCCATCCCTATATTCCCCAGTAATCATATTCTCCTCTATTTTGTGTAATCTAATATTCTTGGAGAGAAAAAGGCTCAGAGCTATTCAGAAGACCTAGATTGGTGTCTCTGTTGGACCAAGTTTCCTATCTTATGAGAACTTTGTCTTCAGTGAACTCCAGACCATGAGCCCTGAATGTTCAGATAAGGACATGAAACAAGCTTTGAACCCAGTGCTTCTGACAAAATCCAGTGGGTATTCCATTCCATAGGTAATGGCATCCATGACTAAATCTCTATTTTTTTTAAAGGGTGACTTAAAGAACGAGGTATGTGTACTCTAACTCTAGTATAAGTATGGACTGTTTCTGCACATTGAGCATACAAGGGATGAGGAAGACATTGTTTTGATACCCTACTTTTCCATTTCAATGAGTTAAGTGAGTAGGCCTCTGTATCTATGTATAACTTAGAAGACTCTGTCTTCTGCAATTTACTTCTCAGAATGAAATGAGTGCAAAAGAAATAATATCGTGATGTCTCAGTGACAGTGAATCACGTACTATTTTTTGCCTCTGCTGTTTTGCCTAGGAGACATCCTTACCCATCTCTCTTCCTCGGCTTTTCCATTTGCCAATTCTGCTTAGTGATGTTTCTGCCACCTACATTTCTCCACCTACAGGTTTTGAAAGGGTATGGCGAGGGTTAAGGAGAAAATGTTCATGAAGGATGCTTAAATCTGCAGGAGGGAAAATAACAACCCACTATTTTAAGATAAACTATTATTATAGGCCCTACAGAAGCAAAAAGTGGATAACAGCCCAGAGAACCTGTTCAATGTGTGAACAGCAAAGCACAGGAATATCTAAGCTACTAGTTATGTTTACTGACCTTTGTTAAGTCTTGTACTGATAATCACTGTCACATTTTGCACTGAACTCCCATCTTGCATCTCCAACTCACTGTTGGACAGCTCTACCTAGGGTACTCATAGGCTTCCCAGAGTCAGCACGTCCAAAGTGACTCATTATCTTTCCCTCTAAATTCATTCTTCTGCATAGCTTCTCTGTTTCTGTCAAGGGCACTACCCTTTGTGCTCATTCAATTTATAGCCTTGGAATCATCTTCTCTTCCCTTTTGGTCAATCTCTATAGCCAATTAGTTTCCTAGCTTTGTCAATTCTCCCTCCTCAGCATCTCTTGCTTCTATCTCCTTTTCATACCATAATCATGATAACCCACGACCCAGGCACCTCTCCCCTGCACTGTCCCAGCAGCCTTCTCATCATTTGCCTTGTATTTAGTCTTTTACTCCATCAGAACAGCTTCTACCCAACTGCCAAAATGATTTTTCCCAAAGCTCAGACTTGACCGTGTCAGTCTCTGACTCAAGAAACTTTGATGGATCCCTATTGTACCTAGAATCAAATATAAGCTTTTTTGTTTGTTATTTAAAGCCTTTTGCAGTCTGCTCCAGCCTATCTTTCAGTGCTGATTACACATCACTCCCCCTCACATACTCTCTGTTCCAACCAAATGGTTCTATTTTCAGTTTCCTATACAGAACATGGAAGCATCATGATAGAGTGGAAAGTATCCTGACTTCATTCTTTGAGAATATATGCTTTGAGATAGTGACTCTGGCTTATTATTATGACTGACAAATCACTCATCCTTTCTGGTTCTCAGTTTCCTTATTTGTAAAATTTGGATTCAGTATGAGGTTCCTTCCAGCTTTAGACTTATGACATCATTCCACCTATCACATTGATGGTTTGAGACAACTTCTCTCCCCTCCATGCTTGGAATACTTCCTCTCCTTACCTCTGCCTCTTGGAACTTCTGGCATCCTTTATATCTCACATCAATTGACACCTCCAAGAGATATTTCCTTAGACTTATAGGTGTAAATGCCCTACCACACCCGATTATTGAGTATTCAATTTGCATTTAGTTAGCTATAAACATTTTTTCTTTTCTTCCTCCCCTCAAATAGAATGTAAGCTCCTTAAATGTGGGGTTTTGCAAAGGTAAATGTTGGAAACTCTTTGCACGTATTTTTTCTAGTAAATTTATTTATTTTTAATACAAATTACTTTATGAATCATGTTGAGAGAGAAAAATCAGAGTAAAAGGGAAAAACCACAGGAGAGACAAAAAAAAAATAGAAAAAAGAAGTGAACATAGCATGTGTTGATTTACATTCAATTTCCTTCGTTCTTTGCATGTATTTTGGGGAAAAAAACTATTATTAAAAAAGTGAATGTAAGCTTCTTGAGAACAGCCCTGTTTTATTTAGTAGTCATGAGGTCCAGTTTCTAGGACATTGTAGGCTTTTAATTGTGACATAGTTTTGCAGTGTCTTGCACATAATGTTTTCTTTCAAAGCTTGCTGATTGATTGAAAACAGTGATCATCTGCTTACAAAATCTACTATCCATCTATTTATCTCTATAGATGTCAAGAAAAAAAAACAAATAAATTAACAAAAAAATCCCAACTCACATCAGGACCTAACACAGTCTTATTATATAATATAACTATTGTTATATATATGCCCTCAAATTTCCTGCCATGGAAGTGCTGAAATCCCTAGTGCTAATGTAGTAATTAAATGAAGCGATCCATAAATGGGGATGATTCTGTAGCTTTGCCCAAGCCTTAACCACTCAGAGGAAGAGAGGGGGGAACTTTCTTTTTTCTTTCTGGTTTACATATAAGAGTAAAGAGTGACCTTTGGCCAGGGTTGGCTTACTCTTCAAGTTCATGTCATCATCATCACTGAGTCTTAGATCATAAGGGCCACCACTGAAGCTTAACTGGCTGCTAATTTTGTTGCAGATGGAATTAATTTCAAGACCAAATTAATTAAAACAGCTGAAGTTCTGCTCATCCATTATTCATGAGTTCCTTAAGACAGGAGGGAGTATATTAGCCTTCTTCTGTATATTACACTGCTTTAATGACCTCCTTCTTTGCTGTCCTTTAATGGGTATTGTGAGCATGTCCAGGAGGGCTCTTCAGTTGGGTGGGTAAGAGTCCTCCAAGTTGGCTTTTAGAAGTAACATAAATCAGAAAAATTGGATCCATAGATAATCTTCATGGCTAGTAAATGGGGAAAGCAATGGGATTAGAAGAGAAAATTTCAGCTGTAGGGAAACCTTTTGGGTTGTCTGTGTTTTCATTGAGTAAAGGATGGAAAAAACCCTGGAGTTTATTCACTAATCCTATGCTCTAATTTGGAAACCTTTAGAATATAAGATAGGAAGCAACTCTAGAACCTGGTAAAGGTGATGATTCTAAAGTTCCTTCACTGATAGACCCAGGAACTTTTAGGGCATTTGGAAATGAAGGGCAGTCCTTAGGTTTGTTTTTTTTCCATATTTCATTTTTAGTCAATAAATTCTTCTTATAATTAATGTCACATTAGGAAGAGAGGAAACACATCAACATTGGCTTATCAAGGAGAGATGGGTGCAAGGCAACATGGACTAGTGATCAGAGCCCTCAAAATGCAATCAAAAGTCTTTTGCATATTTTGGTTCTAAGGTTTACTTTGCTGTTAAGATATTTTCAGATTGCTTCATCTGTCTCTTTTTTTTTTCAAAATGAGAGGAGTGGTCTATATGATCTCTTACAGCATTTTATACTCTCATTCTATGTTGTAAGGTCCTTCTAAGTTTTGGCCTTGTATGGTCTAAAGACCCTCTCCTTACTAAAATTCCATGTTCTAAAGCAGTGGAATGCTAAAACCCTTCTTAGTTCTGACCTTTTATGTTCCAACATCCTTCTTAGATCTGACATTATTTCATCACTTGAATGAAAGAAGGAAATTGAAGGAGTGCTCAATATTTTTAAAGCAAGAAAGTATTTCTGTCTTCCCCCTCTGGAGACCTCTGGAAACAAAACAAATTGGTAATCATATAGATAGTCTTCTAGAAGGATTGAGGACAGTAGACTAATATGAGACATAGAAGATCAATTCTTCAGCTCTGGCCATTGGGTTCCTTTGCTGTGTAGATTCTGTTGGCTAACAATGCCCAAAACTTTCCATTTTTGTGGAAGGACCCAGGCCAACCTGTCTTCATTCTCCCAGCCTTATGCTTGATTTTATAGACTTCAAAACCATATCCCTACACTGGAGAACTCTGTCACCCCATCCTCTTCAGTTCCCTTGGTGAATTATCTTCATCTATTAGAATGGAAGCATTTCAAGGGAAGGAACTGGTTTGTTTTTTGGCTTTTATTTGTATCCCGGGTGTTTAGTACACTGCCTTGCACATAATTAAGTGCTTTATAGATCAGAGACTCAATTATGAAGAGGTCTTTTCATTGACTTTCTCCTCCCCCGCTGTGTTCCCCTCTGTAATGTTCCCTATCCTCACTTCTTTCCACACCCCCAATTTCTCTGGTTTCTTTCAAAACTCAGATCTAATTCTACCTTCTGTAGGAGTTCTGCCTTGCATCCCCTTGCAACCCTTCAGCCCAATCTCTTCCCTTTAAGGTTATTCCAATTTACAGTATAAACAAACAAACAAACAAGCAAATAAATAGATGTATATGTGTACACATATATACACACATGTATATATTATACACACATATGTATATTATATGTATATTGTATATGTATTACATGTATATATATAAATCAGACTGGGAGTCCCAGTGAGGAAAATGACTATTTTGTGGCCTTTCTTTTTAATCCCAGTGCTGAGTGTAATGGCTGCCATGTTGTCAGCATTGACCAACCTTAAAATGATTCCAAATCCAAGCCTTAGTGTACTTTCCCCATTAGAGGACATGAACCATTTAGGAAAAAAAAGGCCAAAATACATCATTTCTCCTCTGTCCAAAGGAAGCAATGGAACATCCCACAATCCAATACATCCTTCGATAAGAACTCTGAATTAGAGTAATAACATGGGGCTTTTGTGTTGGCTGACTTTTTTCTCTTCTTTGTGAAATCTAGAGCAGGGAATAGGGAGGGGAAGGGAAGGAATCTACGATTTGGTAAACAAAAGCCATCATTATTACCAACATTCTAATTTGGACAGGTGAAAGTAAAATCAAGTCAGCAAGCATTTGTTAAACACCTATTATAACTATATACCTATTATGATGCTAAGTAGTTATGTCTTCACAGTTGGGAAAGGTGATCATTTTTATCCATATACTTGTTGTTAAATAAATTTTTTTCAGTCATGTCTGACTCTCTGACATGATTTTGAGTTTTCTTGGCAAAATACTAGAGTGGCTTGCCTTTTCTTTCTCCAGCTCATTTTACAAATGAGGAAACTGAGGCAAATTGAGTTAAGTGGCTTGTTCATTTTTAAAGGACTGACAGCTGCTCTTAAGGCAAAGTGGTGACAGCTGCTTTAGTGTGTCCTGGATCTGGTGTTTCTGACTGACTTCGAGTGCTGGATAATCATCAGGTCTCACTTCTGGGCTTAATGACTTTCAATTTGCCTTTTGTATTGGCTTTTGGAGGGTTTACAGCAAATCTGCTAAACACAGTCTTGCAACCAGGACAGAGAAGCCTAAGAGCCTCACAGAAGATTCCCTGCTGTGCAGAAGCCACAACTCCTCCAGCTCTCAGCTTCAGCTCCATGCCCTGGGCTCCCTATGCTGTGTTCTGGGCACTGCAGACTGTTCCCCTGCCTGATTGAAATAGAACTGTTCTGAAGTTCTTCCAAATTATCTTCTTTTGTAAATGTGTTGTACTTCAAATATTTGTGGATTCTCTCACTCCATAACCAGTTCAGAGGCTTAATTTGCTATTGATTAGAGAGAAAGTCAGAAGGGGTCCCAGAAAGCCATATCTGCTCTCTGCCATCTTGGCTCTATTCTCCATGAGGAATCTCCATGGTGTCTCTGGGCTCTGTCTGTGAGGAAACATGCACCTGCCACATTTTTAAATCATTTTAATAATTCTGCATTGTTTGGTTCTGAATGAACAGATTTTGCCAGAACAGATCTTGGGTTGGGTCATCCTAAGACAGGGCCTTTATGTAAAAGTGAGAGACAGAATTGGAAAGGTTTTCTAAGGGCCTAGAAGCAATCCCACAACTTTTCCTTGTTAGAGGAAATTTTGACACTTATCTCCCTGTGATTCTGATGTTGATGCTGGGGCTGGCACACCTTGAGCCAGAAGAGAAGGTTGCTAAGCTCCTTTGATCCTATTCCTATCTGCCTGATCTTACTCGGGTCCACATCTTTTTCATAGGAATTGTTGTCTAGTTATTTCCTGATCCAAATACCATCTTCTGGTTATGAAAATTAGAAAACATTTTAAAATTATTGTTTTCCAAGTGAGGTCCAGGGACCCCCTAGGGGACTTCAAGGCTATTTCAGGGGATCTATAAAGCCCAAACTATTTTTATAATGCATGTAAAAGTCATCTATTAAACTCTCATCATATAATAGGCAAGTACATATATAGGCATACATAAATAGACAAAGATAAACCTAAAGTGATAAGGGTTGATGAGCCTTCCACATGATATTGGAAGAAACCTGGAAACATCTCCCTGAGTGTTCTCCAGGCTACACACTCCTTGTTCCTTCTAATTATCTTTACATTCAGCATAGACTGTTGCTGGCCTCTGTGGGCTCACAAGTTCATTATTTTTCTCCCTAAACAGGAATACCTAGAACTGAAAATAATACTGCAGATAGAATATGATCTGGTCCCTTAATTAACATGAACCAAATGCCAGTATTTGAAAATGATTTGTAGGAGCAGTGTGTGGCGCAGTGGATAGAGTGTCAGCCCTGAAGTCAGGAGGACCTGAGTTAAAATGTGACCTCAGCCACTTAACACTTCCTAGCTATGTGACCTTAGGCAAGTAATTTAACCCCAATTGCCTCAAGGGAAAAAGATTTCTAGCAGTGTGTCTGATTGAGACCATTCAATTTATTCTATTAACATTTATCAAATACCTAGAGTATACAGAACACCATTAGACACTGAAGGAGTTTAAAACGATAAGACATAGTCTCTGCCAGAATTCCAGTCTAGTAGGGGAATATGCCATAGGCAAAACTATGTCTAGGAGTCTCCTTTTAGTACTCTGGATGGATGGTAAAGAGTGCCTGTACTGAGATTGTGGAACTAGAAATAAAGAGGAGAGGACAGATATGAGAGGTACAACAAGGTCACTTTCCATAGAAAAGGGTAATTAATTGGTTAGGAGAGTTAAGAGAGAGGGAAGAATCAATGGCTATGATTTGGGAAGTTGTGAATAAATGAATGAAGGAAGAAATGAATGAAAAAGCATTTGTTAAATGCTTGATATGTGCTAAGCATTGTCCTAAGCACTAGGAATACAAATAGAAAAAAGTGAGACAATCCTGAGCCCGAGGAGCAGGTTCCATTCAGGGTGAATGTAAAGACCTGGAAAGTCTATGGTTTCAATGAAGGGGCAGATGGTGAAACCCAGCATACTTTGGGTTAGGTCATATGATAGAGTCAGGGAATTATATTTAGAGGCAAAGAATATGGTAAGTCCTGGAGGACTATAATAGATAGCAACAGGGATGAGGATAAGATCTGGTGACTCTCCATTTCAGAGTAGCAATAGTATTAGTGGTTTGCTTCTCATTAAAGTTGGGTGACCAAATGAAACAGCCCTACAAATCATTTTCAAATCCTGGCATTTGGTTCATGTTAATTAAGGGACCAGATCATAGTCTATCTGCAGTATTATTTTCAGTTCTAGGTATTCCTGTTTAGGGAGAAAAACAATGAACTTGTGAGCCCACAGAGGCCAGCAACAGTCTATGCTGAATGTAAAGACAATTAGAAGGAATTCCAAGAGACAACTTCATTTTTTATTAAAACTTTTTATTTTCAAAATATATGCACAGATAATTTTTCAACATTGATCCTTGCATAGCCTAGTGTTCCAAATTTTCCCCTCCTCCTTCCTATCCCCTCCCCTAGACGACAAGCAATCTAATATATATTATACATGTTAAAATGCATGTTAAATACAATATATGTGCATATATTTATACAATTATCTTGCTGCACAAGAAAAATCAGATCAAAAAGGAAAGAAAATGAGAAAGAAAACAAAACACAAGCAAACAACAACAAAAAGAGTGGGAATGTTATGTTGCGATCCATACTGAGTTCCCACAGTCCTCTCTCTGGATGTAGATGACTCTTTTCATCACAGGATCAATGGAACTGGCCTCAATCATCTCATTGTTGGAAAGAATCAAGTACATCAGAATCGATCATCATATAATCTTGCTGTTGCCGTGTACAATGATCTCCTGGTTCATTTATTTCACTTCCAAATTAATAATGGTAAGAGTGGGCAACCTTGCTTCACTCCAGATCTTACTGGGAAAGGTTCCAGTTTTTCCCCAATGCATATGATGCTTACTGACAGTTTTAAATATATGCTCTTGACTATTTTATTTTCCATTATTATGGAAAAATAATATTCCATAACATTCATATACCACAACTTATTCAGCCAGTCTCCAACTGATGAGCATCCACTCAGTTTCCAGTTTCTTTCCACTACAAAAAGGGCTGCCACAAACATTTTTGCACATGTGGATCCCTTTCCCTCCTTTAAGATCCAGGAGACAATTTCATAAAGAACTTTCCAAATTAGTGCTTTGGGGAAAGGCACTTGATTAGCACAGAATCTCCCCAGTCCCGAGTTGAATTTGGAAATGTGTTCTTGGACCCTGTTCTTGGAATCCTTCCCAATCTGATTTCAGTGTGGAAGCAATTGAAGGATGTGGTATCAGAGACTGACATCATTTGCAGTTAAGCCAAACCTTCAGTGAATGCCATCTTCCCTAAATCAAATGACTGGGCTGTTTTCCTCCTCTACCAGTCTGTTTCTTTCTTTCTTTCTTTCTTGAGGACATACATCAGTCTCTAGGTTTCCTGCTGACAGTGGTCCATTGGACATTAGTGTATGGGCTAATTACTGCATTTTGCTTATGGTTCTTTTTGAATGATATGTATTTTTTTGCTTGAATATTTTCTTGTATAATTATGTGGGAGTAGGAGGATAGTTAAATGGAAGGTCTTTTTATCTGCTCTCTTAAGGAAAATTTCCATTCCATCATAGCTTTGTACTGGATGGCAAAAAAGACACAGGGAGATATTGATGTTTGAGGTTTGGAACAGATGTTCAGCTCAAAGAAAAAGACTCAAGATAGTCAGATAGTATGTTGAAGTGTTATTGTTACAGTATTATTATTGTTGTTACAGAAGCTATTGTTATAACTTCTTGTAGTCAGGAAGACCAAAGTTCAAATCTATATTACAAGCCAATTTCCTGTGTATTTCTGAGTAATTTATTTAACCTGTCTTGGCTACCTTCCAGATTTGTTGGGAGGAACAAATGAGATGATTTAAAAAAAAAAAACATGAAATTTATTTATTTTATTTAATAGCCTTTTATTTACAGGTTATATGCATGGGTAACTTTACAGCATTAACAATTGCCAAACCTCTTGTTCCCAATTTTTCACCTCTTACCCCCCCCCACCCCCTCCCCTAGATGGCAGGATGACCAGTAGATGTTAAATATATTAAAATATAACTTAGATACACAATAAGTATACATGACCACAACATTATTTTGCTGTACAAAAAGAATCAGACTCTGAATTATTGTACAATTAGCTTGTGAAGGAAATCAAAGATGCAGGTGTGCATAAATATAGGGACTGGGAATTCAATGTAATGGTTTTTAGTCATCTCCCAGAGTTCTTTTTCTGGGTATAGCTAGTTCAGTTCATTACTGCTCCATTAGAAATGATTTGGTTGATCTTGTTGCTGAGGATGGCCTGATCCATCAGGACTAGTCATCATCTAGTATTGTTGTTGAAGTATATAATGATCTCCTGGTCCTGCTCATTTCACTCAGCATCAGTTCGTGTAAGTCTCTCCAGGCCTTTCTGAAATCATCCTGTTGGTCATTTCTTACAGAACAGTAATATTCCATAATTTTCATATACCACAATTTATTCAGCCATTCTCCAACTGATGGACATCCATTCAGTTTCCAGTTTCTAGCCACTACAAAAAGGGCTGCCACAAACATTCGTGCACCATACAGGTCCCTTTCCCTTCTTTATAATCTCTTTGGGATATAATCCCAGTAGTAACACTGCTGGATCAAAGGGTATGCACAGTTTGATAACTTTTTGAGCATAGTTCCAAACTACTCTCCAAAATGGTTGGATTCGTTCACAACTCCACCAACAATGCATCAATGTCCCAGTTTTCCCGCATCCCCTCCAACAATCATCATTATTTTTTCCTGTCATCTTAGCCAATCTGACAGGTGTGTAGTGGTATCTTAGAGTTGTCTTAATTTGCATTTCTCTGATTAATAATGACTTGGAGCATCTTTTCATATGACTAGAAATAGTTTCAATTTCTTCATCTGAGAATTGTCTGTTCATATCCTTTGACCATTTCAATTGGAGAATGGCTTGATTTTTTATAAATTAGAGTTAATTCTCTATATATTTTGGAAATGAGGCCTTTATCGGAACCTTTGACTGTAAAAATATTTTCCCAGTTTATTGCTTCCCTTCTAATCTTGTCTGCATTAGTTTTGTTTGTACAAAAACTTTTCAGTTTGGTATAATCGAAATTTTCTATTTTGTGATCAGTAATGATCTCTAGTTCTGCTTTGGTCATAATGTCCTTCCCCTTCCACAGGTCTGAGAGGTAAACTATCCTGTGTTCCTCTAATTTATTAATAATTTCATTCTTTATGCCTAGGTCATGAACCCATTTTGATCTTTTCTTGGTGTACGGTGTTAAGTGTGCAAATGAGATGATTTTTATTAAATGTTATATATATATATGTTGGTTGTTATTATATTGCAGAGATTATTTGTTTGGGGTCCAAGAACTTGCACTTCATTCATTCATTCATTTGCCCATTATTTATTTATTTATTCATTCACTCATTTATTTCATTTATCTATTTATTTGTTTGCTTATTTATTTGTTCATTTATTCATTCATTTGTTTGTTTGTTTATTATAGCTTTTTATTTACAAGACATATGCATGGATAATTTTTCAGCATTGACCCTTGCAAACCTTCTGTTCCAAGTTTTCCCCTCCTTCCCCCCTCTCCCTCCCCTAGATAGCAGGTAGACCAATACATGTTAAATATACCAAAGTATATGTTAAATGCAATATATGTATACATATTTATATAGTTATCTTGCTGCACAAGAAAAATCAGATTTAGAAAGAAGGTAAAAATAACCTAAGAAGAAAAAACAAAAATGCAAGCAAATAATAACAGAAAGAATGGAAATGCTATGTTGTGGTTCACACTCATTTCCCAATGTTCTTTTGCTGGGTATAGCTGGAAGAACTTGCTTTTATAATAATCTGTTCATAACATTTCAACATAACTGGCTTCTTTTACATTTCTATATATTTTAAAATGGATACTGAGAAGTCCATAGACTTAGGTAGACTGCTTGCCAGAGAGATTGAGACATATAACAATCGGTAAGAACCCTTGTAATG
Source organism: Sarcophilus harrisii (assembly GCF_902635505.1). Lineage (NCBI taxonomy): Eukaryota > Metazoa > Chordata > Mammalia > Dasyuromorphia > Dasyuridae > Sarcophilus > Sarcophilus harrisii. The sequence goes on from NC_045430.1 coordinate 16,502,758, forward strand.
CTTGGGAGTTAATCGGAATTTAGGATTTTAAGCTTAGTTCAATCCTTTTTACTTTTGCAAATGAAGAAATGGAGGCTGAGAGATGAAGTAACTCACCTAAAATCAAACAGATGGTAAATGGCAGAATTTGAATCCAGATCCTGGGACCCAATGCTCTTGCCTTACACTCCATTGCATTATGATTTGATAATGTTTTTAATGCAGTCTTATGTATGAGGCCTTTTCTCATCAGCCATCTGCTAGTAACCACTCTTCTAAACTATGCTGTATTTAATTACTTTGTACATAGTGTGTATTTATTCACTTGTTATTTATGTTTCAGGTATTTTTACATATACTCATCATCGTTTCAATTAGAATAGAAACTCATTATGAGTAGGATTATTTTAGCTTTGTAGTTGTACCCCTGGCTCCTGAACTGTAGTAGAGACTTAAAAATACTTTCTCATTGATTGATTTTGAATTTTTAAAGGATTGTTTTGTGAAAGAAGGATTAGATATGTTCTGCTTGGTCCCAAAGGGATTTGTAATGGAGTCATGCCCCTTTCTTTCCTTCCCAAAGCTTCCTTTCTTCCCCCTATCTCAGAGCAGCTGAACAGAAGCTGGATAGAACAATAGATAGATTTCTGGATTTGGAGCAGGAAGACCTCAGTTAAAATTCCATCTCATGAGACCTTGTGTAAGTCACCTAATATTGGTCTGCCTCAATTTTCTCATATGTAAAATTGGGTAATAATAGCATCTACCTCCTAGGATGATGAGACAACAAAATAAGAATATTTGCAAAACTCTTTGCAAACCTTAAACTTCTATATAAATGCTAGTTATTTCATCATCATCATCATCATCATCATCATCATCTATGTTTTAAAGTGGGGATGGAGAGAAAGGAACATTTGTTATATTTTCTTAAGAGGGTGCTACTTTTGTACTCCATATTTTTTAGCCAAATTAGTCTGTTCTCCAGCCATTAAACATGCACTGTACTTCCCCATCTCTAAACTCCTTTATTAGGTTCTACTTTGGATGAAACTGAGGCACCCAAATAGAAATCCATGACTGTTGGCTACCTTTTTGTAATGCATTACTCAAAAGTCCATCACAACCTGCCTCCCCCTCTAAAATTTCACATACAGCTATGAGTCCTAAGCCATGTCCATTAATGGGCAATAGATGCTTTATTTATCTCTAACTCTGTGTGCTTCAGTGCATTTCTGTTATCATACCGTCCCCCAGCTCATCTCAGATGCTTCCTTTCCAACCCTATGCCTTTGCTGACTTCTGTTTCCTTCTTTATTTAGGAGCTGCCCAGACCAATCATCTCTCATCGGCTCTCCGCCCCTTTCTATTTTGGACAAGGTGGGGAAAAGGGAATTGAGATCGGCATTTGCTATTTGTTTTAAGATAAATCCCCCCTTAAGAAACAGAAATCATCATCTCTTTCCTCAGGAAAGGAGCAGCTGCCTGGCCTAGGGACACAATTACCTTCCAATCATTACGGATGGAAGTTATTGGCGCCCCCTTCTCCTTTTCTTTCTTCTCCTCTGTTCTGCTCATGTCGATGGAAACTCATTTAGTAGCTCAGCATGGAGGACAGTGCCGGCTTTTTTAAGGAAAATTCACAATTGTCCCAGTTTCAACATATAGATCTCTACATTGTCTCCCTCCACCCCAGCACCCTGGGGTGATCCCTAAGCTTTCCCTTTGAGTGTGCTACCCACCCTGGACATGTTCACAGGCTGTTGGCTGACTGTGTGTCTGAATAGTTCTTTGATTTCCCACAGCCATATGGAGAAATGGCAGCAACTGGAGCAATTCTACCCAGCTAAGCTGCCACTGGTTGAAAAAGATTAAACATAACTCTGATAGTTTTGGTCTGTGTATTTCTTTTGTGTTTTCAGTCTTTCCATACCTGGATGATTTTCATCTTTTTTCCTCATATTTATCTCTGAGAGGGATAACAGAGTCTTAGATTGTATTGTTTCTTCTTCCTGAGCTATTCTAAATCTTCTTTTCTCTCAAACATCACACATCTCCTCCTCCTCCCACTATTTCAGACCTCACCTCTTTGCTTAGTAAATTGAAGCCATTTGCTGTGATCTTTTCCTTCTCTTTTCTTCATCTCAAAACTCCTTGATATCAGCCCCTACCTTCTTTCTTCCCTTTTCCTCCATACTGTTATAATGAGGTGACCTTCCTCTTTGACAAGACCAACCCTTCCGCATGCACTTATTTTGCAGGCTCTGGCACTATTACATTACAAATCCCAATTCCTATTGCCCGGCTGGATCCCAGGAGAGCAGATGGCTACTGCTCTTCTAAGAGGTAACCCTGACAGGGTGGGATAGTTTCCCTATTACTATAACTTACGAGCCCCCACCAATGTTCTCCTGCCAGTAATTATCAAATTATGTAAATTAGTCAGGGAGACAACTGCCATTTGGTTAGGGGTATTTACTAAAGTGTTATGTAAGACCTTTTGATATAAAATATTTTCCTCCAAAGTAAGGGACGTGGTCTTTGACAGATACATATAGAGTCCAGAGTAAGTGGACTCAATACTAGAAGGTGATCTGACTTATTTATAAACAACAACCCTGGATCGTTAGAATCCTCATGAAGTTCCCTTTAGACAGGATGTAGCCTTCAGCAGAGTCCTTTGTAGAACCTGAAGCTGATTTTCCTGATTCTCTCTAGCTTGTCTTCAGACAGCTCCCAAGGCAGACATTGCCATCAGCTGTTCTGGCAGACAGCTATCGTTATATATAAAAAGTCCAAAATCTTTCTACTTTTCAAAATTCACAGGTTGAATTTTGTGAGGGAAGATATGAGGGAAGACAACTTTGGGCAGACTTCAGAACTCTGACTAAAGTATAAACCAATTGTGACTTTCAAATATTGATAATGAAACCTATCTCCTATTTCTTGACAAATAAATGATAGACCGAAAATACAGAAACAGAATCATATTTCCATACAGAACTGATGTGTTCATTTTTGTTGGAATACACACACACACACACACACACACACTCTCACACACACACCCTTACTTTTTTTTTTTTTAACAAGAGACGGTGTAGGGATTAGTAGGTAGTGATATTTATGAAAAATAAAAATCAGTAGCAATTAATATTGACAAAAATCAATCATCAATAAAACATTTTTAAATGCACAAAATAAAAAATAGAAAATGAAGGAGCAGAGAGCAATTTTGTTGAATAAACAAAAACTAAAAACTGCACCAAAATTTTTAGGACACCATATATATACATACATATATGTGCATACATATATACATTGAATAGAAAGCTATAAGTTAACAGAAATTAGTAGCTCTTTATACTTGGCTTTGTTCTTTGTATCTTGAAATGTTTGTGTTTGTTGATGATTGTTTAGTTCACATTCACACAAAATATTACCAAAAAAAAAAAAAAAAACCCAAGACACTGAGTCAAATGACATTACTGGGGGAAGCTTTTTTTTTTTTTTTTACAGGGAAATACTGTGAATAATTTGTATCTTGGGGGAATTAGACAATATCCTGAGGGCTTTCTTAAAATATGATGGTTTATTTTTAATGACTTTATTATGAAATAAAACGGTCCAGGGAACATCATATAGATCATGTATGTATGTCAATGTTTTCCCCCCAGTTTTTAAAATTTTATTTTAAACTTAAATACAAAATAGGAAAAAATTTGCCATGTATACAGCAGAACATAAAAAAGGATTTAAAATATAAAGTCACAAATTTCCATTTCAAGAAAGCCTATATAATACATATTTAAAATTGTCTTCAGAGCTGTCCATCTTTTTTTTTTTTTTTGCTTCCTTGTAGGTTTTCATTTTTTCTCTGCTAGATACTTTTAAATTTATTCCTTTTCCCTCCTTCCTCTCTCCTCTTTTCCCCAAAAAGCTATAATTAAATGTGGAGATACACACACACACACACACACACACATATATATAATATATACACTTACATATGTATATACAGTACATATACACATTTACATAAAGATGCATACATAGATATTTACAATCATACAAATTTATACACATATTCATTCATATTCATCTGTTTAAGACCATACTATGTTTGTTTGTCTCTGAAGGTGATAACATCTTCCTTCTTACGTCCAAGTCTTACTTATTTCCTATATCACAGCAATATGCCAACTTTATATTGTTTAATTATTTTAAATAGTTTAAAACAATATTAATATGGCTGGCATATAGTGTAGTTTCTCTATTTTACTCTTTTGATTAAATATATTTTAGCTTAAACTTTGTCTATGATCATGATTATTATCCTTAATTTTTAATATAACCAAGTCTATTCCCGATCTTTATTTTATATTTATGTATTCCTCATTTCTTATTTTTCCTGACTCCTTGCCTTCTTATTACTAACCTACTCTCCTCCAAAGATCTCTCCCTTATTTTATTTCCCTCATTTCCCCTTGCCCTCTTGCTTTTAATCTGAATTTAGAAGACTTTTATAGTCTTCTACATGTATTTGTTAATATGAATTTGTATTTGTTACATCTTTATTCCATTCCCATTAATCTACACACCTTTCTATCCCCCTCATCTCATTATCTCATCTTCTTAGCTCTTTATAAATTTATAAGACTTTTATTCTCTTCTAAATATATGTTATGTGAATGTTTAAAATAGGATTTTTGACATAGGATACCTTGGGAAGCAGGTTGGTTTACAGGAAAGAAGATTCTTGGTTTTCAATTATGGATGTATCACTGATTGGTTGAGAGGCTTAAGGCAAATGGCTTTACCTTTCTGATTTTCAGTTTACTCATCAATAAAATGAACTATTTGGACTAAGTAATCTCATTACTAACATTCTGTAACGTAAAATCCTTGTCAGATTAGGCATTCTATGATTTTATGATATAACTTCCATATTCCTATATTTGTCCCTCTTCCAATGGTATTCAGGACAGCTAAGTGAGGCAATGCATAGAGATCTGGGCCTTGAGTCATGAAGACTCATATTCCTGAGTTCAAATTTGGCCTTAGATGCTTACTAGTTATGTGATCCTGGGCAAGCTATTTCACCCTGTTTGACTCATCCAATGTTCTTCTTCCTCCTCTTCCTCCTCCATTCTCTTGACCTCCTATTCTAAACAGTACATTCCTTTGTCACTTCTTAATGAAAGATGAATATTTGTCACCTGTCCTCTCCATGTACTGCTCATAGAAGAAAGAAAAGGCAGGACATCTGAAGGGATGAGTGATTGAAATCCCAATTATTCCTTCTCTAAGATTCTACCTAATTTTCATAGTGTCTTATTTCTGGGCCTTTACTCATAAACTTAGTTTAGAAATACCTAGACTTATGATTTATTCAATGTTGAGATAGATAAATATACATGTATATATCAAATATATGTATAAAATAAATAAATTCATATATATATATATATATATATATATATATAGGAATATACATTAATTTGCATGTACAAATAGATATACCATTATTGTTGGTTGGAAGTAGTTGAGGTATATTGACTGTGGTACAATCAATTCAAAGTGAGATTGTAAAAATCATGATGAAAACGTGTTCATCTGTAAAGTGAACTGAGATAGAAATGGTAAACTACTCTAGTATCTTTGCCAAGAAAATCCTAAAAGGAATCACAGTGAGTTGGACATGACTGAAAATGACTAGATAAACAAAAATGGTGATGGACTGGTGTCAATTCCTACCTCTATCAAGAGCTGATAGTTAAATTTTCAATGTGACCATTTACATTTTGGAAATCAACATGTGCTACAAATCAGAATTTGGTCTAATGTTTTATTGTGTAGATTTCAGAAAGTGATAGAGAAAATATTAATAATGCGATTAAATTTAAAAGTCTGTGCCAATAAATATTCTTGTTCTTTGAGAGCCAGTTGTTAAACATCTACTAATATAGTCCTGCCCTACTCTCATTATCATTCTAGACTTTCTTATTGTTACAAGTGAATATTTGACCTTCACTAATCTTTATTTTTCATGAGTGGAGAGAATTGTGATAAACTTTAACTTTCAACACTCTTCCTCCACCTTGTCTGTGCCATTCTCCAAAGTGTCATTCTCTTTTCCATTGTGATCTTTCCTTAGATTTCTTATTAAGTGAAAAGAACACTGGATTTGGATCTAAAAGATCCCACTCTGTCATCTATCACTGCATGAATTAGACAAATCCCTGAATCCTTATGGACTTTGGTTTCCCAATTCTAAAATGAGGGGCTGACCCATATGCCAACTAATAACTTCCTTTTGAAATGGTATTCCATTTACAATGATGTATTTTATAAGTACATAGTGGTTTGCATGTTTTTTTTTTCCTACATTAGAATGTAAACTTTTTGAGGACAGGAACCATTTTTCCACCTTTTTCACAAAGTCTGGCACATACTAAATTCTTAGTAATTCTAATATCCTTATTCCTTCTTATACTATGAAATCATCAAAGACCACCCATTGCCACCCAAGGGCATCCTCTATCTCCAAATCCTGTATGTCTTCCCCTGTACCAAATTCCTGCTTGATGTAGAAGAGAAAAAAAAGACTAAGTTTTGTTTCCATATTCTCAATCAAGATTTACTTGTCCTGCATCTCGTTCCTTTAGTTCCATTACAAAGTGCCCGATTCACTTCTGGTAAAGAAACTTACCTGAAGATATTATTGGTTAAAAATGACGTAATCTCTTTCTTTTCCTAAGCATATTTATGTTTCACTAGAAGCCTCCTGGAAAGTCAGTTTATTAAATGACTTCTGTGGTCTCTTTTCATCTCTATGAAATATGGAGGACTTAAAAAAAGCCTTTTTCAACATCTGAATGACCTGTCATAGAAGCATGTGGGTCCTTGGAAGTACCTCTCGATGTGAGATGGACAGCTCCTCATTGCTCTCAGGGAAACAGTAAAGATGCTGAATTGAAAACTTGACCACTTCTCTCCTACTTCCCCATGTACAGAACATCAAGGTTCCAATTTAATTTGATTTCTTCCCATGTTTATCAAGACATGCCCTGTCTTAATTATAACTCCCTCCCCTCTTCTTTCTGTGGTGCAAGTCTGTACTTTTGGGTACAGTATAACTCTTTTGGATCTCTGCCTTTAGTTGGGGGAAGAAACATAGTCCGCTGTTAGAAACTTTTATCGCTGTTGGTAAGGACACTGGATCTAATTTGGCCACCCAATGCAATGTTCCTGAATTCTTGGCAAGTTTGCTGAGGAGAACGCCATTCTTATTCCCCATTTTCAGTTCAGCCATCTGTCAGGATGTCTTGTACCCCAGTGGGGGGGCTGTGAATTGCTTATAGCCTTGCAATAGAACTTAGGCAAATAAAGAGACCCCAATGTCTGAGGCAGAATCTGTCTGACCAGATTTCTGTATATCTCCAGTCCAAGTAGGAATTGGATAAAAGAGATGAGTTTGACAGCTTTTCCAATCTGTCTCCCAGTCTTGACCCATCTCTTCTACATCAAGCAGGAATTTGATATAGGGGCAAATTGTAGAATTTGGAGCTAGAGGTCCTGAGGTCAAATCACACCTTTGACAACTTATTACCCCTGTGAACTTGGCCAAGTCTTTTACCTCACTTGGATGCATTTCTTCATCTGTAAAATGAGATCAATGAACTTAGAATCTATGACTCATGATCAGGATTCAAATTCAGGATCTGATGTTTGCCGCTTGTGTGCCTCTGGGCAAGTCACTTCTCAAATAGAACCCTCTATATTATTATTTGTAAATTAGGAGTGAGGTGAATTAGGTGACCTTTTAAGTCTCAGCCAATTCTAGATGTACTATCATAGGATCCTCCTATGGACCATGTATTCAACTCAGTATTTTCTAAGCTTTCCCAGTCATAAATAAACAAAGATCAAATATTTTCCAGGAGTAAGCAGTAGTCACTTAAACCTGAGATAGTTATTAGAAAAAGAAAATATATATATATATATATATTTGAATACAGTTAATAAGGTAAAAAAATTTGGTTTCTAGTAAATACAGGCTGATTTCTTCTTTGTTCAATGTGATGCAATGGAGTAAGTATTGGACTTGCAGTCAAAGGACACTTGAGTTCAAATTCTGCTCCTGACCCTTTTGGCTTTGTGGCTATCAAAATGTCACTTAATCTCTCCAAACCTCAGTTTTCTCACCTGTAAAATGGAGGATAATAATACCTATGGGAGACTACTTGAACAGTGGGAGAGAAGTATTTCAGAATAAAGGGGTGGCTCTGAGTAATTGTAGCCTAGATTAATTCAATCACTCTCCATCACTGAGAGTTAGATACATATCTTCAATGAGGGGTGAATGGGCTTGTATTCCAGGAGGTAATCTCAATCTTTTCAAAGAAGTCAACTTTAATGCTCCACACCTAGTCAAAGAGGTTTACCCCGCACCCTCAATGGGGAGCTGTAACTAACATCCCAAACAAGTGCTCAGCTCCTTAGAACCTTGTCAAATTGATCAGATTTTCCTGGTCCCTGTAGAACCAACCTCTAAAGGACTGTTCCTCATTCATTCATTCATTCATTCAGCTAGTCCACAACAAAGTGTTCAGTTTCATGTAACTTTATAAAACTGATTAGATCTTTCTAGTTCTTGTAGAACCAACCTCCATAGGGCTGTTCCTCATCCATCCATCCATCCATTCATTCATCCATCCATTCATTCAGTTAGTTCCACGACAGTGTTCAGTTTCATGTAACTTTATAAAACTGATTAGATCTTTCTAGTCCTTGTAGAACCAACCTCCAAAGGTCTGTAACTCATTCCTTCATTTATTCATTCAGACAGTGTACAACCATTTAATAAAGGTCTACTCTGTACCAGATGCTATGCTGGGCATTGGGGATACAGTGATAGAAATTAAACAATTCTTACCCTCAAGGAATTTATGTTTTGGTAGAAAGTCATATTCATGGAAAAGTCTTATGGACTTTTATGAGGATCAAATGATATATTTTAAGTAAATCAATTCACCAACCTTAAAGCTATAGAAATACCAGGCTATTATTATTATTATTAATAGTTATAGTAGTAGTAGTAGTAGTAATAATAATAATAGTAGTAGTAGTAGTAAGAGTAATAGTAGTAATAGTAGTAGTAGTAGTAGTAGTAGTAGTAGTAGTAGTGTCTTCTAAAGAAAGAACCAACCTTAGAGGCAGGAAGACCTAGGTTCAAGTTCTGACTTCACTACCTATTGACTATGGGATTCTAAACAAGTCACTTTACTTCTCAGTGTTCTAGATAAAGGTGTAGCTGATGACTTTGCACAGCTCTGCCTCATGTAAATCCAAATTCATTTTCAAGTTAAGGCACCACCCACCTGATACATTGGTCCTCTTCATAAACATAGGATGAGCCACATATATGGTTTTCTAAGGCTAGAAAGTACAGCGAAGGAAGTAACTCATGGGATGGAATGAGTTTCATTACCTGAGAGTTCCTTGTATCAATGAAATCATAGCCCTTTGCCTTACCTTCTATTAGGTCTTGGACACATGAGCTGGCCATTCCCATACATTCTGACTAAAATGATGAATGAAGATGTGCGTCAGTGAAAAAGAGCCTGGATTTGAATCTCAGTTCTGCTACACATTTAGCTGTGTGTATGCTCTTGGGGAGTAAGGATCTTTTCAGCTTCTACATTCATCTTCCTGACAGCCAACAGTCTTTGGTATATAGTAGAGTCAAGATATTCTTATTGATTGTTTCATTAATGATTGCCCAACTTTGGGCTTGGTACTTCCTTTCTATGAATCTCAGTTTCTTTAACATAGTTTTTTGGGACTTCGACAATAACTCCAACCTGAAATGAGAATGAAATTATCTCAAGACTAGACATCAGCTGATCTGCCTTGTTCAGCCTGAAACTCATTTAAGCTCTTTAAAATTATTAGACTAAAGTTCTTAGGAGTATGAATAATTTTATTCTTTGTACTTGTATCCTTAGTATCTAACATAGTGTCTGGCATACAACAGACATTTGGAAAATACTTATATGTTGATTGATTGAAAGATCTTTTTTTTTGTCTCCTGGCTTCCTTCAAATCTGAGTTAAAACCCTACCTTTTACAAGAAGTCTTGCTCAGTTACTCTTAATGCTAGTGCCTTCTTTCTGTGATTATCTCCAATGGTGGTATATATCTTGATTATTCATTATATTTTATTATTATATTTGTTATAATATTATAATATCATAATTATATTAATTATTATATTTATATAAACATAAATTATTATAGGTAATAGTAATATAATTATATTTGTATTATTATATTACATAGAATACATAATTATATAATATATGTTATGTAATATATAATTTATTATATATAAATATATAATTATATTTATTATATTATATATCTCTCTCTCATGAGTTGGGAACTCCTTGAGGACAGGGACTACTTTTTGCTTTTCCTAGCATCCCCAGTGCTTAGCAGAGGGCTTGGAACATTATAGAAATTTAATAAATGTTTGTTGACCTGACTTTGAGATGGCCACTCAAATGAAAGTGGAATATTCACAATGTAACTGAGTACTTTGGGAGAAAAAGACCCTTTAGAGAAAGGAAAAGTACATGTGGAAGGGACCCACAAAGATGAAAAAATAAGCTAGGAAGCATTGCGCCAGGAACAACCATGAAGAAAGTGAAAGAAACAGAAAAAGAATCACACATGGGTCAGAGGGTTAAACCACAAAAGAAACTTGGCTAAGCATGCAGCTTAACTCTTGCTCCATTCAAGTCTTCTTGACTTTGGTTCTTTGATAAGGTTCCTGACTTTCCTCCACATTAGCTCAGGGGTCTGATAAGGAAATTTTGAAAGACATCTGCATGATGTTGGGTAAAACTAGCTTGGTTCTCAGTATCATGGGAAAGGCAGTGGATGAGCTCTGTCTGCTTTTCTTTCTCCTAACTCTTTAGAATTGTGCAGCAAAAAAATCACATTTTTTTCTTGCTAGATTGGCAATTAGTTTTCTAAGGAATCATTTCAATAGTCACTCATGGACACTGTTGGACAAAAATGAAAATATCCATCATCCCCACTTTCTCTCCACTTCTCATAATCCTCTCTTAGCCCTGTTAAAATATTTTGCTTTTCTCTTGGACCTTCCTTGACTTGGTCCCATGAAAGAATCAATTTATTATTACACTGTATACATCTGTATACATCATAAACTGAGAGAGAGGAAGAGACAGAAAGAGAGAAAAACAGATAGACACAGAGAGAGACAGAGAGAAAGACAGAGACAGAGAGAGGAGAAGTGGGAGCAAAAAGACTCAGAGTCACAGTGACAAACAGGCAGAGAGAGGCAGAGAAAGAGATAGAAGTAGGAGACATAGAAAAAACAAAGACTGAGGGATAGATGTGCAAAGAAAAATTAATACAAAGGCAGAAAGAGATAGAAACAGAAAGAAAATAGGAAGAATGAATGAATGCAGAAGAGATAAAGGAAAGATAGCAACAGAGAAATAGGGGAGTCAAAGAAACAATATTATGACAATTATATTATTTATATACACAGAAGAATTATTTCTGTGTCTTCCATGCAACTTACATGCCTCCTCATCCTGCCATTGCTCTTTATTACACGCATAGATGACAGAACCATAGATTTAGAGCTGGATCAGCCTTTAGAAGTTACATTTATATATTTTGTAGACAGGGTAACGAGGCTCAGAGAAGTGACTTGTTTAGGGTCATACTGGCAGCACACAAACAGGATTTGAATCTCAAGTTTTTCATGCTCAACTCCAAGTCTAGAATGCACTCTGACATCTTCTAACCTTGAATATTAATATTCTAGAACTTTTCCCATTGTTCTCACCTTTTCAGACACATCCCAAATTATAGCTTTGATAACAGACTTTATTATTGTTGTAAATAATTTACTTCCTCCCTCTTCCCCAACTCCTCCCAAGCAAGCTCAATGGCTTTTCTGTGAATTATTTACAGGAAAAATTCTGACTTGAGAAATGAAGATAATGGAAAGTGTTATTTATTCAAAAGTAAGGCATGGCTTCTCAAACATAGCATCTTCACTCCCTGATTTCCTTATTATAATTCTTTGCATGGAGCTTTGGAAACATTAACTAACTCAATTTTCACACACCATCTGACAAGATGGAAGGATATGGCATCAAAGAATCAGTTTAAGGAACTGGGGAAGAGGAGACTTGTGAGGGACTTGCTCACTGTCTTCAAGTATTTGTTTTTTTTTTTTTTATTTATTTAATAGCCTTTTATTTACAGGTTATATGCATGGGTAACTTTACAGCATTAACAATTGCTAAACCTCTTGTTCCAATTTTTCACCCCTTACCCCCCCACCCCCTCCCCTAGATGTGTCTTCAAGTATTTGAAGGGCTGTCATGTGGAAAGGGGATTTTAGTCTTATTCTGCTTAATCCCAGAGAACAGGATGAGCATTGGATAGAAGTAGCTGAGGAGCAGGTTTCAACTCGATTGAAAGAAAAACTCGACAATTAGGACTGCCTCAACTGGAATGAGCCGCTTCTATACTAGTGAAATGGCCATTACTAATGCTACTCATTTGCATAGTGGATGTCCATTTCTCAGGGTATTTGGACAGGAAATTGATAATGAAGCAAGAGCTGGCCTAGGAGAATTCTATCTGAAGATGCTTCGAGCTCTTGGAGTCTTTGATTCTGTTGTCAATATCCAGATGAAAAAAGGGCTTGATTTACGTTTGGTTAAGTCTCTTATTAAAGAGAAGTCCAGGGGATGAAGTCTGCAGGGATTTTCCTAAAAATATCTCTGGCTAAAGACGTTCCAAGAAGGTCAACATTGTTTCATTTAGGGATATTGCCATAGTTTATAAAAATAGATTGTAAAAAAAAATACCAAACATTTGTAAAAATCACAAAACTTTGTTAAAAAATACATTATTTGCAAAAAATAAAAATTGTAAAAATAGACATATTTTATTTGGGGTTATTTGAAATATTAGGTAGTTGAGAAGGTCCCCATTAGAAATTTTATGCCAATTGATCAATCCGTTGGGAAGTATTTTTACTTTTTTGACCAAATTAGTCATGTTCTGAAAGAAGACACAGACCCAAAGGGAAAAAAAATCCATGAAAAAAATGAGGTTAAAAATATTATCCTTAGATTTGCATTCTTACTCCATCAGTTCTTTCTCGGGAAGCAGATAACATTTTTTCATGATGAGTCGTTTGGAACTGTCATCGATCACTATGTTGCTGGGAATACCTAAGTCACTCCAGTTGATCATTGTTATAAGATTGCTATTAGCATATACAATTAACTCCTGTTTTTGCTCGCTTTGCATCAATTCACATAAGTTTTTCCAGTTTTTCTGAAATCTGCCTGTTCATTATTTCATTTTTTTATTAAAGCTTTTTAATTTTCAAAAGATATGCATGGAGAATTTTTCAAAATTAACCCTTGCTAAAACTTGTGTTCCAATCCCTCTCTCCTCTCCACCCCTCCCCTAGATGTGCTCATCATTTCTTATAGCACAGTAGTATTTCATTACAATCCTATACCACAACTTATTCAGCAATTTCCACATGATGGGCGTCCCCTCAAATTCCAATTCTTTGCCATTACAAAAAGAGCTACCATAAATATTTTTGAACAAATAGGTCTCCCCGCCTTTTAAATTCTTTGTGATACAGACGTGGTAGTGGTACTGATGGATTAAAGGGGATGCACATTTTTATAGCCCTTTGAGCACAGAGGAAACATTTACTAAGGGTCTACTATGTATCAAGCTCTGGGAACAGAAAAGCAAAGAATGAAATATCCCTTACATTCTATCAGGGAAGACAATAATTTGATGTATAAGTATCAATATCTCTTTGTTCTTGCCTTTTTCCTTTCTCTACTCTTTCTTTCCTCTCATTCATATCTCTTCTGGGGATACTTTACTTAATCTCCTGCTAAGATTGGTTGGCTAGGTTCTTAAATCATTATTGACTACTTTTCTCAAGAGACATTGAAAGGTTGGGGTAATAGTGTTTCTAGTAATACTGCTTACAAGCCTTCAGATATTGAATATCAGTTAATCAACCAGAATTAATTATCTTTTTGAAATGGGGATTTACTGAATATCTCTGGTGAGGCCATTGGTTATAAAAACATTTTCCCAAACTAGGAGCACTCTCTTCCCTTGCCCATACAAAGCTCATGAAAAGAATGGTCTCAGACTTTGAAATCACAATTGTCTAAACCTTAAACTCAGATGTTTGAAAGTCTTTTCTATCTTTCTTAAGTTCCATGAAGTTTATTTTGTGTAGATTTTTGATAGACTCAACATTCAATGCCTTGGTAAATCTCCATTGCTCTACATTCAGGAGAGAGTGCCTCAAAGCTGCCTTTGATCTGTGCACCTGGTATTGCTCTCCCAGACTCTAGATGCACAGTTTGCTTTATTACTAGTCTAGTATCTGTGATGGCCTGGTTGGTGGTGTGAGGGTTGGGAGGAAGAGTATGTGACATTCACTTTGAGTTCATTCCTTGAACTTCCTCTAAACTTCTGGTACAAATGATGCCTTGAGATACTCCCCAAGTCTGATTACTTTCTTGCTTGAATCCCTTCTGAGATGTACAAAGAAGTGTTTCTAGTTTTTTCAGCCTATCCCAATACATATCCTATAGGTTGTCACTTAAGCCAATATCCCAAATTGATTATTTGGGATTAATTAATCTCCCAATTATTTAACTGATAACTTGATCAATCAACCTTTGATTAGTACAATAGAAATGTCAAGGCTTTTTGTTAATATATTGAGGTGGGGAGTATTTCATACTCTTTTAAATATAGAAAGAATAAATAAAAGAAATAAAGGATGGCTTGGGAAACAGAGCATTGACAGTTGGAAAATCAATAATGTTTCCATGTAGAAAATGATGCTTGAGGTCTCAAAGGAAAAAAGGAAATGGAAATGAGAGTAGAGAATACTAGGTCTGGAATCAGAGTATCTGGGTTCAAATTAGATATTTCTATAAGCCAGATATATAACTATGCACAAGTCCCTTCATCAATCTGGACTTTAAGCTAAAAAATGAGGAAAACAAGGAAAAAAAATCCTGAAGTAGATTTGTAAAAATAGAACACTTTGTAAAACTTAAAATGTTATAGAATTGTAATCTTGGATGATTTATATCATCCTTCTTGGTCTTAATTTCCTACTATATAAAATGAGGAGGAGGAGGTTGGAATAGTTGACTTACCGAAAAATCACTTGTAGTTAAGTTTCACAGATTGAATGTTAGAAAAAATAGGTGGTGCTACTTAGAATCATAAATAAGGTATAAAGTTGAAATGGGAGATTCATTTCATTATATGTAGCTTTGATCCTGTCTTTGAAGACCAAAAGAGGAGCTAATTATTCATATTTTACATACATACATACATGTTCATAAACATAACCATACACATGTGTAGCAAGTAGTCAACAAGTATTTATTAAGCACCTACTATGTTCCAGGCACTGTGCTGAGTATTAGGGATACAAAAAATAATCTCTCTCTCTCTCTGTGTCTCTGTCTCTGTCTCTGTCTCTCTCTGTCTCTCTCTCTCTCTCTGTTTCTCTGTCTCTCTCTCTCTCTATATATAAATAAATTGGAGACAGTGGATGTTCCCATTGCTGGGAGATTTTAGTAGAGGTTAGATCCACACCCCACCAGGATTCTGTGTATGAGGGAGTGGGGGCCACATATTCAGGAGGTGGGTGTGTTCCCCAATTTCGGTTCTAGTGTATCACAGTAGTTTTGCAAGGGGAAGGCTATATTTTTTTCCAAAATAAAGAAACTGGCCAGCAAATGCTTGAAGCACAAAATCTTTATAAGATGAATTTTAACTCTCACGGAGAGAAACTTAGATCTTCAGACGATTTCTGAAGATAAGAACTCCGGGGAAAGGAGAATAAGGGAGGAATATAACCAGGAAAGTTTGATGATGACTCTATAATAGGATCAGGGAGAGGTTACACCCATCACAAGCACTTACTAGCTATGTGACTCTAGGCAAGACACAGTCTCTTTGGATTTCTATTTTCTCCTGATGACCTTTAAGGTCCCCTGCAATTTTTAATCTATGACCTTATGTCCTGGCAAACAAGGGCCATGGGCTTCATAACAAGAGGTATAACCAATCAGACTCCCAAAAAACTATTTTAATGACCTAGAAAAAATAACAACAAAGTTCATATGGAAAAACAAAAGGTCAAGAATTTCAAGGGAATTAATGAAAAAAAAATCAAATGATGGTGGCTTAGCTGTACCAGATCTAAAACTATACTATAGAGCAGCAGTTACCAAAACTATTTGGTATTGGCTAAGGAATAGATTAGTTGATCAGTGGAATAGATTAGGTTCAAGGGATAAAACAGTCAACAAATATAGCAACCTAGTCTTTGACAAACCCAAAGATCCCAGCTTTTGGGATAAGAACTTACTGTTTGATAAAAATTGCTGGGAAAATTGGAAACTAATATGGCAGAAACTAGGCATTGATCCATACTTAACGCCGTACACCAAGATAAGGTCAAAATGGGTTCATGACCTAGGCATAAAGAATGAAATTATTAATAAATTAGAGGAACATAGGATAGTTTACCTCTCAGACCTGTGGAAGGGGAAGGTCTTTATGACCAAAGCAGAACTAGAGATCATTACTGATCACAAAATAGAAAATTTTGATTATACCAAACTGAAAAGTTTTTGTACAAACAAAACTAATGCAGACAAGGATTAGAAGGGAAGCAATAAACTGGGAAAATATTTTTACAGTCAAAGGTTCTGATAAAGGCCTCATTTCCAAAATATATAGAGAATTAACTCTAATTTATAAAAAATCAAGCCATTCTCCAATTGAAAAATGGTCAAAGGATATGAACAGACAATTCTCAGATGAAGAAATTGAAACTATTTCTAGTCATATGAAAAGATGCTCCAAGTCATTATTAATCAGAGAAATTCAAATTAAGACAACTCTAAGATACCACTACACACCTGTCAGATTGGCTAAGATGACAGGAAAAAATAATGATGATTGTTGGAGGGGATGTGGGAAAACTGGGACATTGATGCATTGTTGGTGGAGTTGTGAACGAATCCAACCATTTTGGAGAGTAGTTTGGAACTATGCTCAAAAAGTTATCAAACTGTGCATACCCTTTGATCCAGCAGTGTTACTACTGGGATTATATGCCAAAGAGATTATAAAGAAGGGAAAGGGACCTGTATGTGCACGAATGTTTGTGGCAGCCCTTTTTGTAGTGGCTAGAAACTGGAAACTGAATGGATGTCCATCAGTTGGAGAATGGCTGAATAAATTGTGGTATATGAATATTATGGAATATTACTGTTCTGTAAGAAATGACCAACAGGATGATTTCAGAAAGGCCTGGAGAGACTTACACGAACTGATGCTGAGTGAAATGAGCAGGACCAGGAGATCATTATATACTTCAACAACAATACTATATGATGACCAGTTCTGATGGACCAGGCCATCCTCAGCAACGAGATCAACCAAATCATTTCTAATGGAGCAGTAATGAACTGAACTAGCTATGCCCAGAAAAAGAACTCTGGGAGATGACTAAAAACCATTACATTGAATTCCCAATCCCTATATTTATGCACACCTGCATTTTTGATTTCCTTCACAAGCTAATTGTACAATATTTCAGAGTCTGATTCTTTTTGTACAGCAAAATAACTGTGGTCATGTATACTTATTGTGTATCTAAGTTATATTTTAATATATTTAACATCTACTGGTCATCCTGCCATTTAGGGGAGGGGGTGGGGGGGTAAGAGGTGAAAAATTGGAACAAGAGGTTTGGCAATTGTTAATGCTGTAAAGTTACCCATGTATATATATCCTGTAAATTAAAGGCTATTAAAAAAAAAAAAGAAAAATATTGGTTAATGTAGACAATAATAATGTAGACAAAAAAAAAAAAAACATAACAAGAGGTATAGTTTGGCCCCAATGTGCTTGATTTCTTTTCCATCAGGGATGTTGTCTAGAACATGGCTTCTTACACTTTTTCCAATTGCAACTATTTTTGGCCCAAGAAATTTTTATGTGACCCTGGGTATTTAGTTATATAAAATAGGTATATAAATCAAGCATCTAATGATAATAAAGTAATTTTATGACTCCCACATTCAGTTTTGAGACCCTCATATGGGGTTGCAATTCGTAGTTTAAGAAACTTTGGTTTACAGAGTGATATGACTCTAGGGAAATCAAGGAGAATCCTATTGAGGAAACCTGGATCATAGAATCATAGATCTAGAACTGGAAAGGATATTGCAGGTTATGTACCTCATTTTATTTCTAAGAAAACAGGTCTGGGATGGGGGGCTAAGCAAGATTTGAACTCAGGCCATGCAAGTTTCTAACATAAGACATTGAAGCTCCCAAAAGTTTCTAGAAAAGGGTATAGTGGGAGCTCTAAGGAGAATATTTATGAAAGAAAAAACTAGAGCAGCCCCATCTCCTCTCATCTCCAAAGAAAGGTTTTTTTTCGATTACAGTAATAAAAGCTGGCATCTATAAAGCATTTTCAAGTTTGCAAAGCACTTCACAAATATTATCTTACTTGATTCTTACAACTATCCTGGGGAGTAGATCTTATTATTTTTATTATTCCCATTTTTCATATGAAGAAACTGAGTTCAAGAGAAGTCAAGAGTCTTGTCTAGGATCATCTTGCTAGTAAGTGTTTAAGGCAGGATTCAAAGTCAGATCTGCCTTTGGACGATCAATGGGGGAATCATTGGATCAAAAACTTCAAAGTTGGAAAGAATCTTAGAAATCATTCTGTCCAATCAAATAATTTTACAGTTGGGGAAACTGAGACCTACAGAGGGAAAGTAATTTACCTAAGGTTATATGGGTAGTAAATAGTTCCATTCTCATACGCAGTAGGCACTCATTTGCAGAATGGAATGCAATTGAATTCCACTGGGATATGAACTCATGTTCTCTTTAAATTAAAATATTTTTAAGGTGACTGCTTTGAATCAGAATAATAGTGTAGTATTATGTGGAAACAGCTGTGGACTAAGAGTTTTATATAATTTTATGACTTGGAAGGCAAGTCATTTCTGCTATGTGAGTTACCATTTTCTTATATATAAGATGAATGAATTGGAAGAGATGAACTCTAAAATCTTTTCTGATGCTAATTTTTCATGTTTTAAATCCTCTCCCAGTTCTGACATTTCTGAAGGCCCTTCCTGACTCTGATATTCTCGGTTTTTGGCCCCTCCCAGTTGTGACATTCCTGGTTCCAAGATCCCTCTTGGACCTGACATCCCCTGTTCTAAGACCCTTCTGATTCATATATAAAATGATATGATAATCTGAGATGACAAGGTAGAGGATCACTTTGATACTTATCAGGCAACGAGGTATCTGGGAAGGAGAGGAGATGCGGGGAATTGGGAGTTAAGCAGTGATTTATAAAGTTCATTTTATCCCTCTGAATTCAGTCCATTGGACATTTATTAGCCTCTTCAGCATTTTTGGTTGAGTCTTCATCTCAGTCCTTATTGAGCACAAGTGTCTGATGACAGAGTGACCTTGCTGGTTTCCTCAAAGGGATGGGGCTTCATCTATAATTTTCCTGCCAAAGTAACAGTTGGTGTAGATCAGAGGAATGATGAACATCCCCTTTTTTCCAGTTATGGGGTGCTTGGCCTCTTGATGAATGGACTACAGGGGGTAGCTTTCCTCCTGCAGACATTACTTTAAAATTGAAAGCATGGCCCCAGGAGATCCTGTTTGCAAGGTGTCAGTAATGCTTCTCATAATCTAGCTCATATTTCATTACCCACTTTCCAGAGAAAATGTTTTATAAATCTATCACTGGTGTCTCTTTCCTTTTTCTTTTCTCTCCTTCTCTGTGCTTCAGAACCAGACTACCTTCACAAAGGCTAAAACAATCATCTTTTCTTCTTACATAAGAATCTTGGATTCTCTAATTGATGTTATTGAGCTCTGAGAGATGAACCTTTGACTGATGATCTTGCCTGGAATGCAGCATTTATGCCTCTTTCTGGTCATTGCCACACCATGTCATTGGAGAAATTCCCTCATGCCCACAATTACCTTTCTAGCTATACTTTATGTTCTGTCTGTGTCAAAGAAACTCAACTCCTTGATGGTAGAGGCTATCTTGCTTCTGTTTTTGCTTGAAGATCTTAGCAGTATGGCACATAGTAAGTTATAATACTAATAAATAGTAAATATTTATTTGGTTAATAAATACTTTATTATCCCCCTCCTCTTCCCATCTTTCCCTTTTCCCCTTCTCCCTCTATTCCATTTTTTCCATGAATGAGTCAACAATGTCATGGAAAATGGTGCCAGTTATATTCTGCCTTTGTTCTGTGGCAAGAGACCCAACATAACAAAAGGAGATCACAGGTTTATGGTGATATGGAGAGTTGGAAGACATTCAGAAATGATCTTTTTTTAACCCTGTTTATTTTTTTCTTAGAGAAGAACACTATTGGTCAGAGAATTTGGTTTTTAGTGCACCGTACCTCATAAAATATGGAAAGAGTAGTATTTGCTAGTAAGGAGAGTGCACTGATAAAAGTGGGGCTCTTTCAAGGCATTAAGTATCATCTCAGGAATATTTTCTGTCAAGTCACTTTATGGATGGTCATAATATTTTACTTAATTCCCTTCTCTCCTTCTAATTCTGAAAAAAAAAAACTGATAATTTCTTCTGTCTACTCATTATTTTCACCATCTTCCACCCTCCCTTGTCCCCTTTCCTTCCAGATTCAATTTTCTTCCCAAGCAGGGGTTGTTGCAAAGCTTTGTTCAGGGTAATTGAAGACTGATGAACTACTCTGGAGTAGAAGAATGAAATCATAAGATCATAAGATTATCGGTTTAGAACTGGAAGGGACTATAGAAGTACTTGAGTCTAAACCTTTCTCTCCTTCCAGTTTTAAAGAACAGTAACCAATGGATCCAAAAAGTTTTTGTGACTTTCTTGGGTACATAGTTGGATGATTCAGTCAAAGATGGGTTTTCCTGACTCCAAACTCAATGTTCTATTTATGATGCCATGTTGCCTTCTGATTCAATTTAAAACTGAGATGGTTAGAACATCCATCCTGTCATCCACAGTACAATGCCCCAGGGGAATGAAATTCAATAGGGAGAGATATATTATTCTAGATTAGATAATGTTAGCTTTGTGGCTTGGAGTACTATTTGGTTTTCCTAGATTCAGTCTGTGCCCTCTCTAATCTGTCTTTCACACTGCAGCTCAATTAGCTGTCCCAAAGAGCACTCCAGTCACCTTGCATCTTTATCCAAAAATCTTCAGGAGTCTCCCATTTCTTCTGAATAAAATTTAAATTTTTAAAAATAATAGTCTTTTATTTTCAAAATATATGTGATTTTTGACATTCACTCTTTCAAAACCTTGTGTCCTGAATTTTTCTTTCTCCCTGCCTTCTACTCCCTCCCTTAGACAGCAAGTAATCCAATATATGTACAATTCTACTATACATATTTCCATATTTATTATGCTGCACAAGAAAAATCAGACCAAAAAGAAAAAAAATGAGAAAGAGAAAAAAAGCAAGCAAAAACAACAAAAATGGTGAAAATACTATGTTGTGATCCACATTCAGTCTCCACATCTCTCTCTCTCTGAGTACAGATGGCTCTCTCCATCACAAGACATTGGAATTGGCCTAAATCACCTCACTGTTGAAAAGAATCACATCCATTAGAGTTGATTATCACATAATCTTGTTGTTGCTGTGTACAATGTTCTTTTGGCTCTACTCACACCACTTAGCATCAGTTAATATGTCTCCTGGCCTAAAATTTTAATTTTTAACTTCAACATTCAAGGACACAATTCAGCTCCATCTTACTTTCCGATTTTGTCTCATCCAATCTCATTTCATTTACTCTATATTCCAGATAACATCTTTGGCTTTCTTTTAGCCCTGCCCTCTCTGTTCTCCCTAATGTCACTGATAACCCTCAGGTCTAGGTTGGATTCCATTCTTTCATCCCATTTTTATCTTCCTTCCTGAAGGGCTCAACTCAAGCACCACTTCCTCTATAAAGCCTTGCTTTATTTTTCCAAGTTAAAGCTGTCCCCAGTGAATGAGATCTAGAATTACAAAGAACTCAGTTCAAATCCAGCCTTAGATACTGACTAGCTGTGTGAGCCTGGGCAAAACAATTAACCTCTATTTGCCTCAGTTTTCTCATTGGTAAAATGGGAATGATACATCCCCATATATCCTAGAGTTGTTGTGAGGATCAGATAATATTTTCAAAGGATTTCATAAGCCTTTAAGAGCTATGTAAATGCTAGATATTATTATTGTTTTTATTACATTTATTATGTATTTACTTGGAGAAAGACATGAAAGGCATGCTTGCCAAATTTCCAGATCATCTGTTAGGATGGGATTACTGTTGGGAGGGCTAACTAACACTATCCACTAGCTCTGGCAGAGTCAGGATCCCAATAGATTTTGGCAGGTTAGAATGTTCCTCTGCTTTTAAAAAGATTAGAATGAAAGTCCTAGGAATGGGTAAATTCCTTAAGGGAAGTCACTCTTTTACTTTAATCTTTGCATTTCTCATTTGCATAGATTAATTAATGCTTACTGAATTGAAGATCAGTTTGAATACAGTTAAATGTAAAGTCTCCGACAGATTCAAAAAATCAGCTTCAGGGTTCCGAAATAAGCTTAGGACGCTGAGCTAGGCAACAGTTCACCGGAGGAAGAACCAGGGAGCTTAGTGGATTGAGGCAAAGGTTCAATGTGACTGCCATAGAAAAGCTAATATGATCTTCATTTGCATTAGGAGGGATGAGGTATTCAGAACTGGGGAGGTAAGAGATGCACTGTACTCTGTCCTGCTCAGATTGCAGCTAGATTATCTGTGTTTATTGCCATTTTTCACAATTTTGGAAGGACATTCATAAGCCAGAGAACATGCAGAGGAACCCAGTCAGATGAGGAGTGTCACTGAGATCAAGCCGTAGGAGAGCTGGTTGATGTAACAGCAGATGTTTAGCAGGGAGGAGAGAAGACTTAAGGGGACGTTGATAGCTGCCTTCAAGTATTTGAAGAGCTGTCATGCGGCAGAGGGAATAGATTTGTTCTGTTTGGACGAGAGGGAGGACTAAGGCACAGAGGCAGGAATGGGGGAAAGTTGCCATTTTAGACTTTATGCTAAGAAAAAAAATCATGGCAACATTTAGAACCATTCAAAAGTGGAAAGGACTGTGAAGGAGCTTGTGGTTTCCCTTTCTCTGAGTATTCTCAAATGGACAGTTCTTTATTTGGGGTGTTTCATGGGGGTATTCCCTGGGGAAGGGGGCTAGACTGCTTTGAGGTCCCTTCTAATGATCAAATTCTGTGATTTATTTTTTTTATTATTATTCTTAGACCCTAAAAGTGTTATCTACATGGGCTGAGAGCTGGGAAGGATCTTAGGAGCCATTAAAAACAGGCTCCCTCATTTTATAGAAGAAGAAACTGAGAATAAGAGAGGTTTAAGGGACTTGTATAGTATTATATTGTTAACAAGTAAGTGTCTGGGGTCAGATTGAAACTCAAGTCTCTGATTTCAATCTATTACTCAATTCACTTTGTCTCCAAGCAAATGTTTATTGAATTGTTGAATTAAGAGTTGAGCCTTCTATGGCAACAACTTCTTTCCCGGTGGAGGGAGATGCACAGCAAGCTTTCTGTGAAACTCTCAGACTATAGGTTTCCTCCCATTGTCAACTACTGCTTGTGAGCAGAGAGAGGAAGGAGTCCCTAGGGATTGATCTTAGCATCTGCCTCTGGCTTCAGTTTTCTAGGTCAGAAAAGACTTCATTTAGAGCCAGATAATATGACTTTGAACAACTCTTCTTTTCCCCTCACTTATTTACCAGCTACATGATCTTGGGCCAGTCATTTCATTTTTATGAATCTCTTTTTGCTCCCTTGTGAAGTTAGTAGTTAAGGTCCCTTGGAACTTTGTTCATTTGTGAAATCCAGGCTGGTTTGGGGATATCTGTCCCCCTTGTTAGCTCTTAAGGGCTTGTCTATTTAGAACTATGTAGGCTCTCTAGCCTCACAGGGGCCCTCTAGCTCATTTTACAAAGGAATCCACAGGGACCAAGGAGTTGATTCTTGCTCAATTTTATACACATAATGAGTGACAGAGGAAGGATTTGAACCTAGGATCAGTTTTTTCCCCCATTGTCCCATGATCCTCTTGCTGGACAAAATATTTGTTTATGTTCCAAAAGCTTTCCCAATTTTGGATTTTTAATCTTTGGGTATCTGAGGTCACGACTAGCAATCCATGTAAGCAGGGCAAGTACCGTAAACTATACCTGAGACACCTTAGGCCACCATCTTGTAGCTTCTCATTTTAACTGATTATTCTTTCTAATGAGGTTTAACTAATTCTTTCTAATGAGTTTTTTTTCTAACTTTTGTTCCTATGCTGCTGGATATGTGTTGTTAGCCCCTTTTAAACCAAGGGTCCTTTGCTTCAGCTCTCTTTAAAATCAACCCCTTATGCCAACATCCCCATTTGCCTTGTCCTAGTTATGCCTCTGCAAGAAACCCCTTCCCATGTCCTCTCCCATCCAATAGAATAGAGAGGAAGCTAAAGTAATAGTTTCTGGGTCCAGACATCCCCCTCAGAGCAGTGCAGAAATCTGGCTTCTGTCTAACAAGCAGCCTTTAGATTCTTTAAAAACACTCCATGGTTTGGCCCCTGTTTTTCTTGATTCCCTGCCAAACCCATTACACGTGTCGGAGCAGCAAGGGACTGGAAGAATTACGGCTTCCATTTGGCTTCTGCGGCCGCTTAGTCTAATTTTCACTGGCTTTGAAATATAGCAATTGGAGCTTCTGTTGTTTTGATTTGGGGGCTGTTGTGAGTTTTGTCTCTCTTTTCCCTTTAAAAAATTTCTTCTTGCTTTCTCATTCCTTCCTTTAAAAAAAACGGGGGCCCAGCAGTCCCCATTGGAGCCCCCTTTCGGCAAGAGCTCATTTGTTCCAGAACCAGATTTCATTAAGCAAAGAGTTTTGTTGTAAGAGGAAGCATGGTAATGAGGTTATATCTAATCAGAACATATGGAATGTTTTCCCATTAGCTCCACCTCACTACCCTAGGAGCTGTGTGTGTGTCTGTGTGTGTGTGTGTGCATGTGATATGGGGATAATTCCATCTAAGAATCCCACCAAGGACACTGATTGTGTGAAGGATCAGTGAATCTGATTTTTTCCTTTCTTGACTTGATGCACCCCATGTTCCCTTCTCCCTTCCATCTCATGGATTCATAAATTTAGAATTTGGTTTAGTGACCCCTAGATGTGCCCCATTTTTGCTGTGTGACCTTGACTTATCACATTCATTCTTGGTGGTTCCATTTTTCCATATATACTACATATGGATTGGAGTGGATAACTCCAAGGTCTCTCTCAGCTTTAATGGTTTATAACTCTTTATGATTATCTGTAACAACAATAATAATTATAATTTTATAGAATTTTAAAGTTTTTGAAGCAATTTACAAATAAGATCTCATTTGATCCTTACAATACCCTGGGAGG
The DNA here is from genome assembly GCF_902635505.1 of Sarcophilus harrisii. NCBI lineage: Eukaryota > Metazoa > Chordata > Mammalia > Dasyuromorphia > Dasyuridae > Sarcophilus > Sarcophilus harrisii. The sequence continues at coordinate 16,528,425 of NC_045430.1, forward strand.
TAGATGCTTTTATAATCCCCATTTTATGGGTAAAGAAACTGAGACAAAGGGTCAATGACTTGCCCAGGACTGGCCAGATGGTAATTATTTAAGTTTAGATTTGAACTAACATCTCTCTGACTCCAAGTAAGCCATATTGGATTTGGAGTTGGGTACAAACTAAATTTTGCTCTTGCCTCTGTTATTTACTAACTGTATGACCCTGTAAAGTAATTTTTTTCTCTCTCGGTTTCCTTATTTGTGAAATAGGTACATTAACAATTTCAATATTTTCCTCATCAAAATGTAAATTTGGGGCTCACCTCTCATTTGACAGAGAAGGAAACTGAAGTCAGGGAAGCTAAGTGACTTTCTCCAAATTACACAGAAGTGCCAAAGGTGGAATTCAATCACAGATCATCTGACTTCAGATTCAGTGCCCTTCCCATTAAAGTTGTAACAGAGGTTCTAATGAAATAAATGTTCAACTGATTTGTAAACCTCAAGATGCTCTGTAAATATTAGCTTTAAAAATAATCATAGTGATGTGATAGAACATGGACCTGTGATTTCACAGGAATAGTGAACTCTTGGCTAAAGGAGTGCCTGCTATCATTGTAGGCTGGCACCTGCTCGCCATTTAGAGTTCTAGAATGCTGTCCAGGGTACCAAAAAGTCAAGACACTTGCCCAAGCTTACATAGTCTTGTGTCAGAGAGGAAACTTGAAACTGGGCTTTTGTCTTTTAAAAAATGATTTCATGTGAATTAACACAACTCTGAGGTACCACCTCTCAGATTGGCTAAGATGATAGGAAAAGATAATGACAAATGTTGGAAGGATGTGGGAAAACTGGGACACTGATGCATCGTTGGTGGAGTTGTGAACAGATCCAGCCATTCTGGAGAGCAATTGGGAATTATGCCCAAAGGTCCATCAAACACCCTTTGATTCAGCAGTGTTTCTATTGGACTTGTATCCCAAAGAGATCTTAAAGGAGGAAGAAGGACCCACATGTGCTAGAATGTTTGTGGCAGCCCTTTTTGTAGTGGTGAGAAACTGGAAACTGAGTGGATGCCCATCACCAGGGGAATAGCTGAATAAGTTGTGGTATATGAATGTTTATGGAATATTATTGTTCTATAAGAAACAATCAGTGGATGATTTCAGAGAAGCCTGCAGAGACTAACAGGAACTGATGCTGAGTGAAATGAGTAGAACTAAGAAATCATTGTACATAGCAGCAGCAAGATTATACAATGTTCAATTCTGATGAACATGGCTCTTTTCAACAGTGAGATGATTCAGGCCATTTTCAGTGGTCTTGTGATGAAGAGAACCATCTACACCCCGAGAGAGGTCTCTTAGCGTGGATTACAACACAGTATTTTTACCTTTTTATTGTTGTTTGTTGGCATTTTTAAAAAAAATTTTTCCTTTTTCATCTAATTTTTCTCATGCAGCGTAATAAATGTGGAAATATGTATAGGAGAATCGCACATGTTTAACATATATTGGATTACTAGGGGATGGGATGGGGAGAAGGGAGGGAAATTTGTAACACAAGGTTTTGCAAGGGTGAATGTTGAAAATTATCTATGCATATATTTTGAAATTGAAAAGCTTTAATAAAAAAAGAAAAAAATTGATTTCAGTGCTAACTTACCATTTGCTTCCCTAGGGGTTCAATAGGTGTGTTATGGCCTGTATCACTCCTGGGTGTAGGCTGAACCAGATTAGAATGAATTAGGAAATACTAAACAAAATATATAAAATTATAATAGAACATATATAATGTTAATGTAAGGTTTTCTACATGTATATGAGCTCTTAAGGATCCTTATATATGATTTGGTATTCCCATTTCTATTTAAATTTGATAAATTCAATTGATAAATTCAATAAATTTGATAAAATTGACTCTTCGTGATCCCATTTTGGGTTTTCTTGGCAGAGATACCGGAGTGTTTTGCTATTTCCTTCTCCAGCTCATTTTACAGATTAAAAAAAAAAAAACAGAAAAACAGGGAAAAGTAACTTATGTAAGGTCACTTAGTGATGGAATGTCTGAAGCTGCATTTAAAACTATGAAGATGAGTTCCCCAGGCCAGTGCTCTATGCACTGCGCCACTTAGCTGTCCTAGTCCAAATGTTATCTTCCCCATTTTATCTAGGAGGAGACTGGAATCCAAAGTAGAAAAATTACTTACTCTTGGCCACATCCCATCTTTAATATATGTGATTTCATCAGCATGTGGACACCAATGCTGCAGTTCACTATCCATCATTAAATGATGTTCTTTGAAATATGTGTAAGGCTTAAAAAGATCAAGTGAGTTTCCTGGGGTCACATAGCTAGTAAGTGTTAGGGGTAAGACTAGAAGCCTTCTCTCTCTCTCTCTCTCTCTCTCTCTCTCTCTCTCTCTCTCTCTCTCTTTCCCCCCTTTCTCTTTTCTCCTTCTTCTCTTTCTGTTTTCTCTTTTTTTCTTTCTCTCTTCTACTCTTTTTCCCTTAATCTACTTCTCTCTCTTCTTAGTTCTCCTTCTTCTTTTCCTCTTTCTTTTCCCTTTCCCTCTCTTCCTCTTTTCCCTTTTCCTCTTCCTTCTTTCTCTCTCCTCCTCCTCTTCTTATCTTCTTTCTCTTCTTACACCCTTCTTTTCCTCTTCTTTTTCTGTCTTCCTCCCTCCTTCTCCTCATCTTCCCTTGGGCCATAGTAGGAGTATTTTTTGGACTGATGAGACTAGCTGATGATTGTCCATCTTTTGCTCCAACATCCTGACTCCAGAAATCTGAGACCTGAAAGAAGTCTCAGAGGCCATTGCTTCCAATCCATGCTTTGCAAAGTGTTAAACATGTGCAATTCTTCTATGCATATTTCTATATCATGCTGTACAAGAAAACTCAGAACAGAAAATTCAGAAATAAAATGATAAGAAAAAAGCAAGCAAACAACAACAAAAAGGGTGAAAATATTATATTGGTGATTCACACTCAGTCCATAGTCCTCTCTCTGATTGCAGATGGCTCTCTCCATCCCAATCCATTCATTAGAATTGACCTAAATTACCTCAGTATTAAAAAGAGCCACGTCCATCAGAGTTGATCATCACATAATCTTGTTATTGCTATTTCTAATCACTTCATTTAGTATCAGTTCATGTAAGTCTCCAACAGCTTCACTTTATTAAAAAGGGTCCCATGTAATTCATCTTCCCCCATCTCTCCTCCACCACAATAGAAGATGCTCAAACTGGCCTCTGTCTCCTGGATATTCCTAAAACATTTAAGTGGAGCAGAAAAATAATAGGCTTTGGATTCTGGACACCTGGGTCCAAAATCCATCTCTCTGCTTTGACTCCAGATCTGATGTTCTATACCTGCCATTTTTTCCTTGAACTTAGATAAGTCATAGCTACTCTGAGCCTCATCTTCTTCATCTGTAAAAAGAGATAAATAACCTTTGTACTTCTGAATCAGTTGGTTTAGTAGGAAGGAAACATGATATAAATTATTATTGACAGCAACAATAACAGGCCTTTGCTAGAGTTTTAAATTCTAACTGGCTATTAAAAATTATTTACAATCTAACAGGGATAATACAATCTAACATGGGATAAAATGGAAAAGGTAAATTGGATTTAGCTTGTGGATTGCCTTGAATTCCAGAGTCTGGAATGAAAATTCTATAGTGATTTGACGTGGTCAGATGGCATCTTGAGTATTGTGTTTGATTCTGGCTTATGCCATTTGGGAATGTATCTGAAGACAGTATGGGCTCAGTTTCTTTTTTGCCTTTCCCTGGTTCTCCATCCACTATGTTACATCCTAAGCAGTAACAACTTTGTGCTGATTTTGCCAACTCTCTCTTCCACCATCATAGGTTAGGGTTCAGCTTCCCCTATCAAATAAAGGCATGTTTTCTGTCACTTACCCTGACTGTACTTTATGGTAGTGTTCCCAGAGTAAACTCTTCAAGTTATGGCCCAGATGTCATGCTTTCTGGGTACAGTTTATGATGCTTGTCCTAAGCGTAAAACTTTCTAGTGATGGCCTGGATGGTGAATATAGCCCTAATCCTCCTTCAAAATCTAGCTGCTCTCTTTCTGCTACCAACATGTCTTCCCTGACTACTTTAGTGAGGATCCACTTTTTTGGATCTCACGGTGTTCTCAGAGACAAATGAAGGGCCAATTAGGGCTTAGGACCCTCAGATCAAGAGGAATCCATAATGCTAAGCCTTCTCCAGTTGAGCCACTGTCTGATCTGGGTACTTCAAACATTGCCACCTTTCCAATGACAACCCCAGCAGTGACTAAGCTAAAGTGGTGGATATGATTCAGGGCCAGAGAGATCACTTTGTCAAATTCACCGGAAGCCCCCTGGTCCCTGGGGGCCTCTGAAAACTGGCTGAGAACAGTGAGGATTCATAGGCTGCACAGGCTGTCTTGGAAAATTGGTGAGGAGTTCATGTGATTGTAAACTACATTCACTTAATTGTCCTCCTGCTCTATTTTTGGTGGATTCTCTGCTTTCTCTCTCAGTTCATTTTCACTTCTTGTTGTGAGACCCAATTAAATTCCAATGTTTCCTTGCCGACGGAGATGGATGGTGATGGACCAGTACTTATAAAAATCTCAGCCGGCCACTATTTCTCACATTTTCAATATGCAGCCCAATTGTACAGTGACTGCTTGCATCCAAACTCTATTATGCCATAAGTGTTGTTTAGGAGAAATGCTAAAGAGTTTTTCTACCATCTATTTAGTTATCTATAACCTCTCTCATTATTCCTGTTCACCTGCCAAGATGAGTCTGGGTAGACTCCTTTCCTTGCCACCATCACTGTAGATGTAAAGGGTTTGATACATAGCTGATGGGTTTAAATCATCGAGCTTAGGTTATTTACAGTCCAAGGCTTGATTTCACCAAGAAATGAATTTACAGCCTAGAATGAGCCAGATAAATCTTTGTAACAATCTCCCCTTAATGGCACCATTAAGGAGTAGAACTCTGATGGCCATCATTCCTTTAGAAAATGTTTCCCAGCTTTGAAAATCAGGATCTCCAATTGAGAAACTTTTCCGTTTATACAAATCCTCGCTGAAAAGAAGCTCCCTTCTGTCTGTTACATACTTAAATACAAAATTAGAAAAAAAAATCAGGGTGTAGTTATTATTATCTTTTAAACTGTATAGTGTCTTTTATATAATCCTTTACATGGATGACCTCATTTGAGCTTCACAACCATCATCATATTATAGGTGTCATCCCCATTTGACAGAAAAGAAAGGTGGATGAAATCTAAGTGACTCACTTAGAGTCATATATCACCTGAGTGTCAGAGATAAAATTTTGAAACCAGGTATTCCTGATTTGAAGTTGCCATCTTATAGCATCATAAATTTAGATTTGGAAGAGACTTTAGAATCATCTTATCCCAATCCCTCATTTTATAGCTAAGGAAAATGAGGTCCAAAAAGATTTGTCCAAGGTTACACATAAACAAGAAATAACAGAACTGGGCTTTGAATTCAGACTTCATGATTTGTAATTCAATTTTTCAATTTTACCACATATCCAAATCTTTCTCAACCCTAATCTTTATCCCAGCTCAGGCAGGAATTCTAGAATCAACAAGAGAAACAAGGAATGTTAGTTTGGATTGGTCTGAAATCCCATTGTTCCATTTACAATCTTGGGACTTTCAAGAAATCACTCCTTTTCTAGGTCTCAGTTTCCTCATTTGTAAAATGAAGTGGTTGAAGGTCCATAGTGACTTCTAACTAACTCTAAGTCAGCACAAACTCAAAAGGAATCAGTACAGGCAGCTAGGTGGTGAATGGCTAGAGCACCAAGCTTGAAGTCAGGAAGATGTGGGTTCAAATTGAACCTCAGACACTTAACACTTCCTACTGTGCGATCCTGGGCAAGTAATTAATCCTGAATTGCCTCAGCAAAAAAAAAATCAGTAGTGTGAGACAACAGATAAGAAAGCTGATGGGATCTTGGACAGAGTTTGGAGAGATTCATTTCCAGAAGTGAAGAGATATTAGATCTACTTTGCTCTGATCTAGTCATTCTAGTGTGTTGTATTCAAATGGTCCATTTCAGATTGGGCTTGAAAACGTGGAGAATAAAATGAATAGCAAAGGTCCTTGAAT